>NC_137608.1:4230882-4253382 GCF_963280865.1 Gymnoscopelus braueri
CCGGGCGACCCACGGCCCGGTCGGTACCGGCCGTTTTGGCCCGAAAAGCCGAAAAAGAGCAGATCGACAAGCTCATAAAAAAGCCCGAATAAAGTTGAGATTTTCGGCCGGGGGTCCTCCAGGGGGTCCCCGCGGACCTCTGGAGGCCATACAAACACTTTTGATTTTTTTTGGATTTTTTTGGAGAACCATGATTTTTGGGGTCTCCGCCGCCCCATCGCTACCCCAGGAAGGTGCCTCTTCTCGCCCGGGAGACTTTTTCAAAGGAGGGAGGCAGGGACGAGCCATACGCCTCCTGGGCCACGGGGAGTGGACAGGGAGGTACAACGCGGAGATCCAGGGGGAGCGGGCCCGCGCCGCCACCCGAGACGGAGCCTCGCGCTGGGCATCGCGACGGCCAAGCTCCACAGGTACGGTCTGGAGCGAGTCGGCGTCTCGCCCGGGAGACTTTTTCAAAGGAGGGAGGCAGGCACGAGCCAGAGGCCTCCTGGGTTACGGGCAGGTGACAGGGAGGTACGACGCGGAGATCCAGGACAAGGGACCCCTCGCGGCCCCGACACTGCCCCAGGACCAGGCCCCGGTTCCGGGCATGGTCTCTCTCTAGCTACCCGCTGGCACCAGTGGCCACTTTCCCCCCACGCGAAATTTCACGCAGGGCAGAGGCCCTGAGCCCACAGCTTGCTGGGAGCTCTGGACTCTGAAGAAATCCTGGCTTTTTTCCGAATCCTCCAGGATTTGGGGCCTCTCGCGGCGCCGACACTGCCCCAAGACCATGCCCCGGTTCCGGGCATGGTCTCTAGCTACCCGCTGGCACCAGTGGCCACTTTCCCCCCACGCGAAATTTCACGCAGGGGAGAGGCCAGAGCCCCAGACCTCACGGGGCCTGCAAACAGTGCGATTTTCACACTTTTTCCCGGGTTTTTCGGCCGCAGTTTGCCCGGGCGGCATCCATGGGACCCGGGGGGGGCACCGGCGCGTGCGCACCCCCGCCCCGGATCCAACGAGCCCTCCGCCGGCCCCGGGCGACCCACGGCCCGGTCGGTACCGGCCGTTTTGGCCCGAAAAGCCGAAAAAGAGCAGATCGACAAGCTCATAAAAAAGCCCGAATAAAGTTGAGATTTTCGGCCGGGGGTCCTCCAGGGGGTCCCCGCGGACCTCTGGAGGCCATACAAACACTTTTGATTTTTTTTGGATTTTTTTGGAGAACCATGATTTTTGGGGTCTCCGCCGCCCCATCGCTACCCCAGGAAGGTGCCTCTTCTCGCCCGGGAGACTTTTTCAAAGGAGGGAGGCAGGGACGAGCCATACGCCTCCTGGGCCACGGGGAGTGGACAGGGAGGTACAACGCGGAGATCCAGGGGGAGCGGGCCCGCGCCGCCACCCGAGACGGAGCCTCGCGCTGGGCATCGCGACGGCCAAGCTCCACAGGTACGGTCTGGAGCGAGTCGGCGTCTCGCCCGGGAGACTTTTTCAAAGGAGGGAGGCAGGCACGAGCCAGAGGCCTCCTGGGTTACGGGCAGGTGACAGGGAGGTACGACGCGGAGATCCAGGACAAGGGACCCCTCGCGGCCCCGACACTGCCCCAGGACCAGGCCCCGGTTCCGGGCATGGTCTCTCTCTAGCTACCCGCTGGCACCAGTGGCCACTTTCCCCCCACGCGAAATTTCACGCAGGGCAGAGGCCCTGAGCCCACAGCTTGCTGGGAGCTCTGGACTCTGAAGAAATCCTGGCTTTTTTCCGAATCCTCCAGGATTTGGGGCCTCTCGCGGCGCCGACACTGCCCCAAGACCATGCCCCGGTTCCGGGCATGGTCTCTAGCTACCCGCTGGCACCAGTGGCCACTTTCCCCCCACGCGAAATTTCACGCAGGGGAGAGGCCAGAGCCCCAGACCTCACGGGGCCTGCAAACAGTGCGATTTTCACACTTTTTCCCGGGTTTTTCGGCCGCAGTTTGCCCGGGCGGCATCCATGGGACCCGGGGGGGGCACCGGCGCGTGCGCACCCCCGCCCCGGATCCAACGAGCCCTCCGCCGGCCCCGGGCGACCCACGGCCCGGTCGGTACCGGCCGTTTTGGCCCGAAAAGCCGAAAAAGAGCAGATCGACAAGCTCATAAAAAAGCCCGAAAAAAGTTGAGAATTTCGGCCGGGGGTCCTCCAGGGGGTCCCCGCGGACCTCTGGAGGCCATACAAACACTTTTGAATTTTTTTGGATTTTTTTGGAGAACCATGATTTTTGGGGTCTCCGCCGCCCCATCGCTACCCCAGGAAGGTGCCTCTTCCTGGGCATGGTCCCTACCTACGAGATGGTACAAGTGGCCACTCTCCCCCCATGCGAAATTTCAAGCAGGGGAGAGGCCTGAAGCCCAGAGCTTCTTGGGAGCTCTGGACTCTGAAATATTTCAGAGTTTTTTTGGAGAACCAGGATTTTTGGCCCTGTCAGGCATGGGGACGCCCCCGAATATGGTGGACCATGTCCGGACATGGTCCCTATATACCCTATGGCACAAGTGGCCACTTTTCCCCCATGAAAAAAAAGTCGCATGGGAGGGGGGAAAAGCCCTTGAGCTCCTGGGAGCTCAGGACTCTGAAATATTTTCAGAGTTTTTTTGGAGAACCAGGATTTTTGGCCCTGTCAGGCATGGGGACGCCCCCGAATATGGTGGACCATGTCCGGACATGGTCCCTATATACCCTATGGCACAACTGGCCACTTTTCCCCCCATGAAAAAAAAGTCGCATGGGAGGGGGGAAAAGCCCTTGACCTCCTGGGCTCTCCGGAGCGGTTTTGGGGTTTTTTCGGCCGCAGTTTCCCCGGGCGGCATCCAGGGACCCGGGGGGGGGGACCGACGCGTGCGCACCCCCGCCCCGGATCCAACGAGCCCTCCGCCGGCCCCGGGCGACCCACGGCCCGGTCGGTACCGGCCGTTTTGGCCCGAAAAGCCGAAAAAGCGCAGATCGACAAGCCATGGAAAAGTTGTTTTTGGGGGTTTTTCGGCCGCAGTTTCCCCGGGCGGCATCCATGGGACCCACGGCCCGGGAGGTACCGCCCCTTTAAGCCTGAAAAAGAGCAGATCGACAAGCCAAAACATGTAGTTTTCGGCCTCATTTTCATTATATTTTACTCCAGGGGGTCCCCGAGGACCTCTGGAGGCTGTGTGGACACTTGTTAAAATGTGGAATTTTTTTCTCGGGCCAGGGAGCACCAGGGACCGCCGAGGAGGCATTTACCCGGCGCATAGAGCACGTATTTCGGACTGAGCCAACCAGCGCAGTCGCCTGGCTGACTCAGTCGGCTGCACTCGGCCGGTTGATTGCGAACCGGGAAATGCACCACAACAAACGCCGCTGCAGCCACGCTGTCACCCTGCCTCGCTAGCTCGCATGGAGTACGCCAGTTTGACCGAGTTGCTGGTCCATTTTGAGTCGGAACTCCTTCCCGTGTGTGCCACCCAACAGCGACGGATCAGCGCGAAGCAGAGAATAAGGCATGTACGGTGTTTTTGTTACTTTCTGTTGGGGCTCGACAGCCCTAAACATGCCGCCGTCGGGCCCCGGAGGGTACCGCCACCCGGAATGGGATATCTGACCTCCCATGCCCGACTGGAGGGGTGGATTAAAGACATTAACACATCATTTCTACCAACAACAGTGGCCTACTACTACCGGAATGTAACGCGTTTTATCGCCTACCTGCTTGAGACCCAGCCCCGGTACATGAAGTACACACAGGCGGATCTCCATCGAATCCTTAGAAAACTCAGGACGGAACGGGAGGGACTCGCCAGGCCGATATCAAGTCACCGGTATGCAGTCATGGAGGCGAAGACCAGGGCGATGCTGACTCCCGACCAAATGCATCAGTTCAGAGTCGAAGCGGCAAGTACAATACCACACTCGCTCACACAGATAGAAAATAAACCACGTTGGGCCCCGGGCGTTCGGTCATTTGTGGGCCTCCTTGTGGGGTACTTGACTACTGTGTCAGGCCTCAGAAAGGGCTGTTTCGTCCATATGACAGAGGCAGATGTACTACGTGTCGTGGCGGGAGAAAGCGGTGCTCTGGTCCTCCGATTTAACACCCACAAAACAAGCCCCACTTACGGACCCGCCACCCTGCAACTGGAGGCAGGCGAACACGCATGGCTCCTGAGATTTAACAGACAGCGGCCGATGATTCCTGGCTACAGCTCCAATGTATCGACATTTTTCTTTAATGCCGGGGGGAAACCAATGCTAAAAATGGGGACCCATGTGAAAGCCGCTTACAAGCGTCTAACTAATCGCAGTGATATAACCCTTAACGTGATACGATCTGCTGTTTCAACCCTGTCACAGCGGACACTCAGCATGCCTGACCAGCAGAGTGTCTGCAGGGCTATGGGGCATACGTTTGACACCCGCAACCGATACTATGTGGCCCTCAGAAGCCCGCTGGAGATCAGAGCGACCTTGGACATGGCGATGGATATGCCATCTACATCCAGGCAGACCGAGCCACTCCCGGAACCCCGTCGCAAGCGCGGCCGCCCACGAAAAGCCCCAGTCGCCCCCAGCCCCAGTCGGACACGGAGGTCGATGGAGCGGGAAGCCCTGGAAAACGCAACCAGGCTTCGGGTGATCTTGCCACGGTAAGAGGCTTTCTTTCCCCAGCTAACGTGTACTTTTACTGCACTAAAACACCTATTTTAACCCATATATATCTCTCTTTCTCTGTCTGTCTCCCTATGCTACAGGTGCCTTCCGCTGGGATCCAACACCACATGAGACCCCGCCTAATGAAACCCACCCACCACCACCACATGCACCACACAAACACTTGTTAAATAAAAAAGTCTGTGAACTGTTAACCTAAATCTATCTGTGTCCCGACTGTGTTATTGGCCCATGAAGGACTCTATTCCTGGGCAAAAATATCTACAAGGTGGCCGAGTCTCGCCTTCACACTGGCCAGCCGAGACTATCCAAACTGTACTCAAAGATTACACACATTATACATGAAAATTAATGTTGTTACAAAAATACACACATTATGCATGAAAATGTATGTTGTTAGGAAAATATTAATTATTATTATTCACTGATATTTTCTGAATATTAGATCATTGTTCATTATTGAACATAAAATAAAAATAATTATTGTCCTGCCTCAAACAATGTTTTGTAGCCATTTACAAAATATAGCAGAGACTGTATTAGGAATTGAATTATTTTATTATCAAATGGTTTATTCTTATTGGCACTTCTTAAACAAATAGCTTCTCTCATACAACATTTCTTGAAGGCTGCAATACCAATAATGAAAGTAGCTATTTTACATGATAGTAATAGTAATAAAGGATAAAGAAATACAATGTGTTTCATTTTCTACCTCACTCAAATCAAAGTATTCACATAATTATGTCTTCCTCAGCTAGCCCCCTGTATCTCTTTTTCATATTTGTGCACAACTTGACCTCTGACTTTTAGATAAATTATATGAAACATATATATATATATATATATATATATATATATATATATATATATATATATATATATATATAACCACTGTGTCCACGGGCAATAGTTTTACATGAGTTTGTGTCCACCGCCAATAATTTTACATGAACATTTCTAGGCTATAGTGCAGTACTGCCCCGTACAGCCTAACAGAGCCCAGCACAGCCCACCAGAGCCCAATACAGCCCACCAGAGCCCAGCAGTTCATTACATTCCATTACACCCAAGTCCAGCCCAGTGGGAAAATAGCCTATAGTGCAGTGTTTCCTAACCTTTTTGGTGCCAAGGTACACCTGGCATAGCCAAAAGATCCCAGGGCACACCTAGATATACGGTGTGTGTATTTTATATATATATATATATATATATATATATATATATATATATATATATGTATATATGTGTGTGTGTGTGTGTGTGTGTGTGTGTGTGTGTGTGTGTGTGTGTCTGTGTGTGTGTGTGTGTGTGTGTGTGTGTGTGTGTGTGTGTGTGTGTGTGAGAGAGAGAGAGAGAGAGATCATAGGGCAGGTATAAAGAAACCTTGACCATTACAAAATGTCTTTGGCCTACAAATATATAAACTTGGGTCAGTGCAATGAATGGAGGAGTCTGATTTCACCTTCCCAGAGTATAACTTATTTGGAACTAAACCCAATATACTTATAATTATAAAATTACAAAATATAAACTCATATCTGATAATAATATCAAATTATCTGATCCTGATAGCATTATTGCGAACGCATGCCCAGTTGCCCACTACAGACGAAAACCAAAACTCTCGCCCCAAAACAGTCACACCAGGAAATCCGATAAACGTAACCTCATTAAACTATGCCTAAAACCTAACCTTATTCCTAAACGTAACCTCAGTAAAACTAATAATATGGCTAACCCTAAACTTATTTCTAACCTTATCCTCAGTAAAAACAAATACAGTGTCAGGAATACAAGAACTGCTGGTCCGCTGCGGCAGCAACGTGGCTTGCGAGAGATTTTCTCTGTGGATTAATTAAACGCCACAAACAACACGGTTGTTGTCGACACAAACACACTGGAGCGACTTAGGAGCACTTTATAAGAAAACTTATGTTGATTTAAAGTTAGGCCTACATGTGTTTGAATGTTGACATGCGTTCATGGCAGATTATAATATGGGCATTTGACAGACTCTCTGTTCCTGGTACAGTGGACTTGCCCTGGCACTTTTAACAAGTTTAATGTAATCATCATGGTACATTCTGGCTGTGGCTTTCTTTTTACATTAAGGTATGGGGGTAGTAAGATGACTGTACTAGGCTATACAGGGCTGGGTCTGGCTGGAATAGGCTAAACTAAGGTGTTCTAGGCCTTACTAGACTCTAATAGGCTCTATTAGGCTTTACTAGGCTCTTTTCAGCCCTGTAGCCCCTTTGCACTTGAGATTAACCACTGTGTCCACGGGCAATAGTTTTACATGAGTTTGTGTCCACGGCCAATAGTTTTACATGAACATTGTACGCTATAGTGCAGCACTGCCCCGTACAGCCTAACAGAGCCCAGCACAGCCCACCAGGGCCCAATACAGCCCACCAGAGCACAGCATTCCCCAGCACACCTAAGTCCAGCCCAGTCTAGCCTTCCCAACTGGGAATAGAAAAGGAGAGGGGGTAGTTGGATGGCTGTACTAGGCTATACAAGGCTGGATCTGGCTGGAATAGGCTAGACAAGGGTGCACCAGGCTGCAATAGGCTCCACCAGGCTCCACCAGAATCCAGGGTCTATTACTGCGCTCTTACACTATTACACATATTACACTATTACACTATTATACTATTACACTTAATGCAATATCACAATATTACACTATTACACATATTTCACTGTTACACTTTTACACCTATTACACCATTACATCTACTACATTATTATACTTATTGCGCTATTACACTATTACACTATCACACCTATCACACTTATTGTGCTGTTATACTATTACACTTATTACACAATTACACTACCACACTATCACACCTATTACACTTATTGTGCTATGATACTATTACATTTATTACACTATTACACTATCACAACTATTACACTATTACACCTATTGCGCTATTAAACTATTACACCTCTTACAATATTACACTTATTACACTATTACCCTTTTGGTGAACCAGCCATGGACCCCCTAGAAGCCCCGGTGGTCCCCAAACCACACTTTCGGAGCCAGCCATGGACCCCCTTGGAAACCCCTCAGGGACCCCCAGAGGTCCCCGAACCACATTTTGGGAACCAGCCATGGCTGCTCTATGTTGTTGCGAACTAGTCATGGCTCCCCTGGAAACCCTGGGGGTCCCCAAACCACACTTTGGGAACCAGCCATGGACCCCCTTGGAAACCCCTCAGGGACCCCCAGAGGTCCCTGAACCACACTTTGGGAACCAACCATGGCAGTACAAGGCTGTTTGAAGCTCAACCAGGCTGTAGTAGGCGAGACCATGGCTCTCTGCTGCCCCCCATTGAGAAAATGTAGTCGTTACAGAGACTAGGCTTCGTGGACACTAAGAGTGTCCACGCTCCATAGCCAATATGGGAAATGGACCGTGCCGAGTCCACCGGCAGTATGTTGTCCACGGGCCATAGGATTTTCTATTGGGACTCCCTGAAATGGACACCACTTTTATTGTTATTATTATTATTATTATTTTTATTTTTATTTTTTTTTAAGAAATCTGAAATCAGTACCCGTGCACCACGACCCAATCATGAGCAACCCAACCGCATCAGCCATGATGCCACTTAACCGCATCAGCCATGATGCCATTTAACCACATCAGCCATTTAACTGCATCAGCCATGATGCCCCTTAACCGCATCACCATGATGCCTTGAGTTTGAGCAACCAGCTGACCTTTCTAGTGCCAACTAAAGAACATTTTAAACCTAACATGACTTTGAGGTTACGCTAAACCTTAACTCCACCCAGCGACCACCATATATGCATGGTAATAACAGAACTACCATTTACATTTAGCAATTACAACACTTGTATTCATTACATCCTGAGCCAACAAACTCCCCATTTTAGCGCACATGACGAACATGGCACTAAGACCATTTTAATCAGAACGATTGAACTGTGCACCAACTGAAAATATGCTAAAGGTTGAGATTTGTTCTGCTGAATTAAAGCTTAAACTGAAGATGGGACATGACCTGTTGAACAAATGAGCCACAGATAAAACATAATGCTGCTTTGTGTGAGAACAGACTAAGATCTGTGTGTTAACAGGAAGATCTATGACTGCCCCATCTAACCATAGATTGACTTTCTAATTAACAGAATACTGAAGCAGCTTCAAATGAGAGACAAGATAAATCATAAATGTCCTTCCATAGAAATGCAACATCGAATGATGGATGCATGTCTAGCTCTTGATATACGCTCAGATTAGACTCCACATAGATGAAAGCAGTGGATATGGACTTGGCTAGCAGAACCAACATATTTAGTCTGAATCCAGTACTCCCTTTCCATTACATGCTTATAAAATTGCAACCTTGCTTACAAGACTGCAAGGAGAACCACAGCCTGTGTCAATACCGAGAATGATAAAACACCCTTTAAAGGACATACCAACTGGAGTAAACTAAAATGTTTGCCTCCTGAGATGATTTAATTAACGACCATAACATTCATCAAGTTCAATAACTTCATAACGAAACGTCAAGTTTGAGCGGTTCAAGATCTTAAACCTTAAAAAAAAACTCAACCACGGTACTTGGTTTACTGACTAATTAATTTTAACATGGCCAGCGCCACATAACCTGGACGGAGATAACAGCTATTAAATGATGCAAATCGGAGACTGCCATACAGTCTATCGCAACAACAGTCCTTCCCTAATGCACACTCTACTATTTAATGATTTGTTAGGCCGACCCATTAAACAAGCAGTGTTAGGTTCCCAGCCACATTGACAACCCCGATTATTCTGCTGCAATACTTACTTCTGAAAGCTTGTCGCACATAACATGTCAACATCACTTGTCAACCGCTTTTCATAGTATGCATTACATCCGGGGAACTGGAACATACGTAGTTTCCAAGACAAAACCAACTTAGCAGTGTCCATTTGACCATTTAAACGGGCTGCCATTTGCTAAAGAATCAAATGAAACAGATGGGTTCCTTTCAGTGTTCAAAGACTACTTAAGAAAGTTACTGCAGCCTACCATCCTCATATCCAAGGTGTGTGCCGCAAAATGAGAATCACCTTTTAATCATCCCGACCTTTAAAACAAGTATAGCTTAGCAATACGAGAGCATAGGCAACAGTAGAATGCAACCAGTACATTGAACCAGCACTGCAATCCAACACAATAACCTATTATTACTTGCTTGATTTGAAATTAATTCACTTCATTATTATATTAAACAGCCTACTTTACCGCCACCACAAAATAGAGGCAATTGAACTGCTACAATTAATTGACAACCTCCGATGCAATTCAGCCTACTCTGCAAAATAGATATCAGAAGACGTAGGTTTACACAAATGATAAATAGCTATAGCCACCATCGGGCACATGAAAATAAATCAACCCCACACATACTAACTGCAACATAAATAGAGATGATATGACCAGTCTGCACAACTATAGACTACTTTGATTATAAAATGTTTTATATATCTATATATATGTATTATCCAAGGTGTATTCAGCAACGTAAATCACCTTTAACTAATCCTAACTTTTAAAGCAAATTAAGCTTAATTAGCTTTGCAATACAAGAGCATAGGCAACATAGAATGCAACAAGTACATCTAACCAGCATTGCGAGCCAATATAAAGCCTAATATATCTTACATTATTGCAGATAATTACTTCAACATTATATCTTAAAAGCCTACCTCCACAAAATCTTAGCACAATTAACTGCTACAATTATTTGACAACATCCAAGCCATTTAGCCTACTCTGCAAGTTAGATAGCAGAGACGTAGCTACATCAAATGAAAATAGCTGTAGCCACCATCAGCACATGAAGATAAAATCATCCCTACTCATACTGGCTGCAACATTAAAAGATTTACACAATATAATGACCAATCTGCACAACTATAGACTACTTTAATCATAAACATTTTAAGAGCACCATAATGACCAATCTGCAATTATAGTTTCTTTACAGTATATTTAAGAACATCCATTGATTGAATATTGTTTGAAATCATGAACCAGACCAACTAACTGAGTACTTCCTAAACGGAGATACTTGCTATAATTGCTGCTTTACTCAAGTGAAATCTGCCTACTCCTGTATAGGTGACTAAAGTGACAAGAAAATTTTAGCTGAATTACTTGTAATTATCTGACTTTATCTTGGCGGTTACAGCGCCTGCTTACGCCGGAGGATTTAAGCATACTACATTTCCCAGACTGCACCAAAAAGTTCAACCAGTGACGTCATAGTCAGACACGACAGCGTGTATTGCGGAATGCGGAAGCGAAGCTTGCCGCTTTATACCATAGAATTAATCATTTAATCCATTCCGCCCAGAAGCCATACCAGAACATTATATAGATTGATAAAATTATTTTCAATTAAAGCTTCTGGTAGTAAACGGTAGCAGCGCAGCAAGAAGCAACCTTACTTAAGCTTCACGATAAAACATCCTTGAAACCCTCTCTCTCCGTCAGCTAGACAGATGATCTCACCCTGCAGGAATGTTTAAGTTGCCAGATATTGAGAGAGAAATCAGCATGACATATATGAAATGTAAATGATCTGCTACTTCAAATCCTGAGATACAAGTGGAATATTTGAAAGATTTTGAAACAAATCCGGGGGACCATGACAGAACCACCTTAGGAAGCAATCCTAAGCAACTATACCCCAGAATTAAGCCAAAACCACCAATAACAAGCGACTTTACAGAAAAATAAGCCCAGCGATGCTTATAATAATAAATCAGGGCAACCCAGATGAAATCCCATAGCCCGGAGGGACATACACCGTTGTTATTGACGTTAGAAACAATTCACTGCAATTTAAAGTAGCTATGCCTTTAGAAATCGAACGAATACCACATTAGAACCAGCAGCCCACAGCTGAACATCAACAACAGCATTTAGCAGCAACAGCAACTTAGCTTTTGTTGAATCAGAATAATGCACTTTAAGCATTGTGTAGCAGTAGCACCAGCAACAACAGCAGCTACTGAGCTGGGGAGCATGATTTTTAAACAGTGTGTAGAAGTATCACCAGCAAACAACCGAACAACCAAACAACCAAACAACCAGCAAACAACCGAACCGCAACCGCTGCATGACAACACCTATGAAACACAAAGCAGACAGAACACAGATGAAGGTGAGCTTAAATAACCCGCCCGATTGGACAGCTGACTGCCACGTCAGAGTATGACGTACTGTATGGGTCTGCATGATGCTGTAACAGCCCCATAGAATCTCTCTCGAGTGTATGCTGCCAGAACTAACTCGCAGGCTACGTATAATTAATATGATGTGCCTAATGTGTAGAATTGGGCTAAAAATACAATACAATACACCATTTGCAAAAATTCGAATCAATAAAAAGAAAGAAGTGTATGTGTGTGTGTGTGTGTGTGTGTGTGTGTGTGTGTGTGTGTGTGTGTGTGTGTGTGTGTGTGTGTGTGTGTGTGCGCGTGTATGTGTGTACGTACGTGCGTGCGTGTATATCAAATAATAATAATAAAACATTATGTTTCTCTATCTTACTGTCACTGGACACACCCTGCAGTTCAGTGATGGTAGTTCGGCTCTTCTTCTTAGCAGGGCCTTCATCAGTTTTTAACTGTAGACTAGCAGAATATTGCACAATACAATAGCATATTATTTACACAACATGTAAACAATGCTCCACTGAATATCACAGTGTTAACAGTTCCAGAGGGGAAAGATGGAAGTAATGCAGGAGGTGAATGTTAGCGGTAATGTCCTTTGTCCATAGATTACTCTCTTATCCAGAGTAAGGCCATTTAAATATCATAGATATGAATCTGTCATAAACTTCACAGATGATCTTCATATAATTGGTCCTAAATAATGCTCATTATAAGATGTCTGTCTACTCACTCTGTGTCTAAGAGGGGGGGGGGGGCTATGGACAGTTCAGAAACATCAATGACACCATTGGAAGGCAGGCTTGGTCATTTCAAACATGATTGCTAACCTTTTTATTTGTATGTTTTTAATTAATGCAATTGCTTGTATTTCAGCATGCTAACTTTCCAGGAAGAGAAAGGCTGTAGTTTCTATTAGCTTGGAATCCCCATCAATGATGTAATGAAATGGAGCCATCTTATAATAAGCGTTAGTGAGGAACAAGTATGTTACATGTGAGGGTTATTTCTATAGTATGGGTTGCCCAGGGTTTGGTATGCTCCGTGACATGCATTCATTCAGCTCAGGTCCTGCTGTGGAGGAGACCTGGCTGCCACTGATTGGCTAAGCACCTTCAATCATCCTGGACCAATCACTGAAGAAGACCTCCTATTTAAGAGCTATGAGCAGCTGTGCAAATTGGCAGTGTGTTACATGGTGGCCATGGTGTAACATGCTGTCCACTGAGTGCTGTGTTGTAGTAGGGGTGCTAAAAGTTTGGCAGCCCCTGTGCTCTACAGGTGCTCACATTTTGAGTTTGTGAACCCACTATTTTCTGTTGTACTCTGTTTTCAACCACAACCTTGTTGTATGGATAACCAACCACCAGCGCCAGCTTTTTGTAACCAAACATTTTGCCTTATGTAGATTAGAACAGATAGATTAGTTTAGATTCCCATTGTACTTTTTGTTTTGATGTAGGTTAGGATAGTTGGAGGGTTAAAAGTAAGGATAGATAGGTTGTTTTGTTTGTTTATTGGTTTGCGTCTGGGGTTGTTTTCAAGTATGTAAAAATCTGCATCCATTGTAAAATATTGTATTAAGATTCTTCTGTAAATATCATTTACAGGCATGCAAACAGCCCCGAGGTGAAAAAGGTGACAACATGTTGTTTTCTTTCGGGTCAGGTGTCACACACCTATTTGGGTTCAAAAAGGTGACTGTAGCTGAAAAGTGACACTTTTGCATGTCTGCATTTAAAACCTAAAAGAAACCAAAAGAAAGGTCGCAACAATAAAACAACAATTCGCTTTTCAACCTGATGTCACGGTCCTTTCATTCCCTAGACTAAGGATCGTAACAAAGTATAATGAAGATAAGGTTGAAAATGGGTGAAGTGCTCCTTTATTACAAACATCCTTTCAATAAAATGACTTAGACTGTTCTGATTTGATTCAAAGAGTAGGACAAATATTTCATATGAATGAAAGAACAAACTTCATCCTTGTCAATAAGAGGCATATGGAACAATAACAATTATAGACTCTTATTTCTGAGAGTGACCCTCCATGGTTTGATCTGTTGAATATGTATGAAAGACAGCAGAAGAGATGAAGTGCAGTGGATTGTCAAGCCAGCAATGTTATGATTAGTGACTAAATCTAGGATGTTGTGTAATTGTGTAATCTGTAATAAATAAATTACCTGCTGCAGGAAGGAGCTATGGGCTCAACAGTGGCTCCATCAACCTCCTCATCCTGCACTGCATCTGACCCTGAAGGACACATCAAGGTCATTATAGTGAACTAGAGGTTCTGGCCCTCACACATACGCCAATCCCATGCCCATATATGGAGATCTCATATGCAATGTCATGGAGAGTTAGGCTGAATTACAATGACAGAGTTTAAAAATGTAAAAAATAGTTTAAAAAAACAATAAAATAATGAATCAATCATTTGCAAAAATTCAAATTAACGAAAACAAAACGAAAGAAGAGAGTGAGAATTTGGGAAATTTGGGAAACATGAATGTGTGTGTGTGTATGTGTGCATGCGTGCGTGCATGTTTGCGTGTGTGAATAAGCGCGCTTGTATAGTTGGGGCCTCTGAATATCACATACCATCAAATACTATCATACCGTCACAATGAGAAAAATACTTTAGCTGAATTAGCAGAACCTACTAATCACAGTAATTAGACAATGTGAATGCATACTTTGGGACATAGACTATAGTGTATGACTGAGCACTCAAATATATTGACTACAAACTTGTTAATTCTTACTTTCTCACCTGTATGAGTCCTAATGTGCCTCTTCAGGGAACTCTTTTGACTGAATCTTTGTTCACAAACTGAACATGTAAAGGTTTTTCCCCTGTATGAATCATCATGTGTTGCTTCAGAATAAACTTTCGACTGAAACTGTGTTCACAAACTGTACAAGTAAATGTTTTTTCCCCTGTATGAATCCTCATGTATTCCTTCAGATGACTCATGTGATAAAATCCTCTGCCACAAATTGTACAAATCAAGCTTTTCTTCCCTGTGTAACTTCTCATGGATGGAGTTTGTTTTGATGATTTCAGGTCCTGGGACAGCTTGTTGCTCAAAGACAATCTTTGTCCTTTCACATGTTGTGTCTTGTGAGAATTTAGTGTGTTTAAAGCTGACTGATCTTCCCTGGTCTCCTCCCACTCATCACTGTCTTCAGTGATGTCAGATTCAGAACAGTATGAAGAGAGGAGCTGGTCATCACTAGTTGGATGTGATGCTCCACAGTCCTCTGCATCGGTTTGTGTTTTCATGTGTTCAGTTGAGGTGTTGGCTAGAGGCTCTGTTTCTCTGTTTTCACTTTTCACTGCTAGTAATGTCAATGTTGACCCAGGAGCCTCCTCTGGTATTTGAAGTAGCTTCTCCGGTTCGTCTTTAATTTGTGGAGGTTGTGGTTCCTCTTTAATCTGTGGAGGTTCTGGTTCCTCTTTAATCTGTGGAGGTTGTGGTTCCTCTCGTACTAGACTGGAGTTCCTCTCCTGCTGTTCAGGGGAAACCTCTTCACACACACGGAGGTGCAGGAACTCTGGACAAAAGATAACATGAGAGTTAACTACAAAATTATTCCCTTATGTAGTTATTAAAGGGGTAGTTCACTATAAAACACTTCTGGGGTCATGGTAATGTCTAATATTTTCCTACTAATGCTGTAATTGAAAAAAAACGAAATAAAAATAAATACATTTATATTGCAAATGAAAAATATCAAATGTTTTGTGTAAAGCATATTGATGTGCCTTGTTGTTGACAACTGGTATACAAATAAACTGACCTTGAATTTGCTATATGCAACCATCATTCAAGCCACACTTTTAACTCATCTTTGGACACAGTTGTCCAAATCAATGTTTTATCGTCTCTAGTGTTTGCCATGCTTAGTACACATGGTAGACAACGTTCTATTTTCTTAACAAGCCAAAATGTTCTTATAAAAATCTGTCACTATGCCAGCAGGGTTTGAGGCAAATTAGAGCCTTATACATGGTTCCCCATTATCCCACTCATTTCCTCTACCTGTGTGGTATTTGTGTATACATATCAGGGACATTTACCACCCCAGCCCTGGTCTGTTCAAACCGCTGCAGTACCCACGGCCAGGCTGGACTGTCCTTTACATACATTCATGACTCTTAAATTTGTGTGCACATAAGCCACATTTTAGGCACTTAATTCTACGTCTATGCTTTAAGTCTATATATATTTTAACTGCATTGATGGGCCTGCACAATTAAGAATTTCACCCATGTTACTTATGTAATGTGATAAAGTTGGATTCTGATTCTGCAAATCAAAGGACCAGTCCAGCCACTGTTTTCCACTATTAATTTACCCTTTTTGGTTTGGGTTATTGTATTGATAGTGACGTGTTTTAATGGGTTTTCTCTCCTCTCTTTGTGTTACAGTGTAACTGTGTTAAAGACCGGGTCCGCCCTGTTACCCACGGCTTCCTTTCTCTCTTGGGACTGCACTGTGGGACCTTTGGTTTTATTGGCGTGTACAGTATGTTAATCCCTGACACTGCATGTTTTTGTATTGAATATTATAGATGTTATATTGCATGAGTTGTTTGGTGCCAGGCCTGTCTCCCTCTCCAGGTCCATGTATGTTTTAGAGACTCGCTATTTGTAATAAAGCTATCTTACTTTAGCACAAATGCTTCTTGTATAATTGTTCCTGTTTAGGGGAAGTTGGTCACAATACACAGTGTTGAACATTCTAAGGTTCAGAGGTTCCTCCTGCCCCCTCCAGAAGCGGGAAGTGGCGTAGTCAGGCATATTATTACTACAATGAGTAGTGGTTGTGTTTACCTGAGAGTGTGTCTCCGCTTGCCCTCCTATTTAGTAATGTCAACAATGAGTCATCAGCCTTCTCTGGTCTTTGAATCGGCTCCTCCTGTTCCTCTTTAATCTGTGGAGGTTCTACTTCCTCCTGGACCAGACTGGCACTCCTCTCCTCCTGTTCAGGGGAAACCTCCTCTTTACACACAGGGAGGAGTGTGAGATCTAGAAGGAGTAGAGAGAGTAGGTCATGTCAGGAGAAAGCAACTCAATGGGCCTCATTCAGCAACGGTACTTAAGAGGAAATGTCTTCTTAAACCCACTTAAGAAGGTTTTAAGAAGATTTTGGTATACTCCAATGTTTTCTTAGCTGTGATCTGTTCTTAGGTAAGAACAAAATCTATGCACACTTTCTTAAGAGGATTTTTTTTCTTAGACCCATTTACGAGGTTTTTAAGAAGATTTTGGTATACTCCAATGTTTTCTTAGCTGTGATCTGTTCTCAGGTAAGAACAGAATCTACACACACTGATGAGCACTCTTAGGCTGGCCTTTGAGTTCTTAAGTGTGACATGTTTGTGCAAAAATAATTAACTCTCGAAGTTTCTTCAATTCTACAGTTGTATAATATGAAATTCATAATGCTTATCATGTGTACTTTTTTTTCATTTAAAAAAGTTTGTATAGTGACCTATATATATATAGACAGTAATTCCTATATATATATATATATATATATATATATATATATATATATATATATATATATATAGTAGACATACATACATACACACTGTATAATTAACATATATATATACATACCAATCCCACCGCATATAATAACACTTATATCTACATAAATTATGTAAATTTGGATCCAAGCTGATGGGTGATTGATCATTCTATTTATAGGACCAAAGGCCTCTATCTGCACCCTTCACCAACTCACACAATGGCAATTTTGTTGCTGCTGCAAGATGCTGCCGATCGTGCCCTAGGGAGGGAACGCATTTTTCAGGACCATGTAGACCCATTTGCCTGAAGTGACCAGTATTTATTTTCACGCTTTAGACTGCCAAGAGCTGTTTTGATCGAACTGTGTAACAGTTTGGAGCCAGCACTGCGGAGCCGTACCAGACGCTCTAATCCAGTACCACCACATGTGCAGGTACTTTCTACCTTGGGATTTTTAGCCACTGGTACATTCCAAACGGTACGTGGAGACAGGGTGGGTATCTCTCAGCCAACAATCAGCCGCATTCTTCCACCAGTCCTGGATGGATTAATTAAACTGGCCCCACTTTACATAAAGTTCCCCTACACAGCAGCGGAACAGATACCCATCAAGAGAGGATTCCATTCTATTGCTGGTCTACCCAACACCATCGGCGCAATAGACTGCACGCACGTGCGCATTAAGGGACCCTCTCCAGACCCGTTCCCATACCTTAACCGCAAGCGCTACCATTCCATAAACGTCCAACTCATCTGTGACTCTGAGAACAACCTTCTGAATGTGGTCGCCCGGTACCCCGGAGGTGCACATGACTCATTTATTTTTCATAACAGTTCTGTGGGTATGCGCCTTGAACAAGGAGCTGCTGGAGACAGACGGCTCATTGGTATGTATTTTATGTATATCTGTAGCCTACTCTATAGGCTAGGCCTACAAATTGAGCTTTAATTAAGTAATTATAAATGACTGCACCCGTGGCCTTATATTCTTATACATTGTTTTATTAGGAGATCGTGGATATGCCCTGGCCCCCTGGTTAATGACACCAGTCACCGGACCTCAGACTGCCCAGGAGGTGTCCTATAATGACAGTCACGCACGCACCCGCTCCACCATCGAGCGCACAATTGGCATTCTGAAAGTACACTGGTTGTGTTTGGACACAGCAGGAGGCAAACTGCTTTACAAACCGGAGAAGGTGCGTTTAAATAGAACAGCTCCAGCACCGGAGCGCACTGGCATATTAGTTTGTATTGACCAGTGCGCTCAGTGCTGTATTTCCGAACGCACCAGTCTGATAATTAAATTAGCACTCTGGATTTTTATACCTCAGCCAAAATGTTAAGACCTTTTCTAACTTTCAAATCTTTCCATCATTTTAGGTTTGTAAGATGATCATGGCATGCTGTGTCTTACACAACATCGCAATGAAACGTGGTGTACCTCTTCCCCCACTGCCACAAGAAGCTGCGCGTCCTGACGCACCGGTACCACACATTGGACCAGATGACAGACCTGCTCACGACATTCTGCAACAATTAATTGCTCGTTTCTAATTATGTTCAGTTTCATTATTATTTCCCACCATTAAAAGAAATTACACAAAACAAACCAAGTGTCAGAACATGTTTTTTTTTTTATTACCTGAAATTTTCGTTTATGTCTGATAATTCATTCATAATGCGGGCCTGCGTTGCAGACATCTCTCGTAGGACCTCTAAGATCTGAATTAAACTGTGCGCAATACTTTCATTCGCTGTGGCGAGCCTCTCCTGTGTGTCCAACACCGCATCAGTTATTACACGGGGACGTGGGGGGGCATTGGCAGGCTGGGCACGGGACCTGCTGCAGGAAGGTGTTTGTGATGATGATGGTGGTGGCTGTGCCTGTGATGATGATGATGATGATGATGGTGGTGAATGACATGTTGAACGGAAAACTGATTCACAAATATAATCACTTTACACACGGGGTGGCACAAACTGCTCTCCATATCATGCACACTATTGTAAGCATGCGGTCAAATACCTGACAAAAAAAAAAGCTCACCTTCGGGTGGTCAGATCAGAGTCCAGACTTTCGGTGGATGGCACACCGGACAGTGCCGTCTCGCCAATTATTGCCCCAATCCTCTCATCCTGTGGGGATATCTCCAGTGGGGGGCCCTGCCTGTACGCAGCATCTCCCTTCTGTAGGTGGCAATTTTTTTCTGAACTTGACCAGTTTATTTTTCTTTTTACATCAAGGCCGTCAAGGCCTTTTGATTTAAGCTTGCGCTTGCGCTTAGCCTTTGACATGACTAGGTATAGATAAGTACGCGTACGCTAGAATTATATTCGCTGTCTTGTCTCTCTCTGTGTGTGGGTGTGTTGGCTCTTCCGCATTCTGCCTTATATGGGGATTTAAGGGCGTTTCCGGGCGTTTCCTCTACTAATTGTGATAGACGGGCACGCGCTTAAAATGTTATATTCATCAACATAAGAACAACAGGTGCGAACAATTTGGCAGTTTAAGAACACGTCATGAATGAGACTTGACTTCTCTTAGGAATTCACTTAGGAAGAAATGTAAGAGGAAACGTTAGGAACTTATTGCTGCATGAGGCCCATTGTCAATGGGAATTCCAAGCTAATAGAAACTACAGCCTTTTGATTCCTGTAAAGTTAGCATGCTGAAATAGAAGCCATTGTTCTTGAATTCATAAAAATAAAACATATTTTGAAATCTTGCTTGAAATTAGTGAGGACCAATTATATGAAGGTAATGTTGAACATGGGTGAAGTGGTCCTTTAAGGCTGTTATGACTGGCTGAGGATTTAAAGAAAACCATAAAGTATGTTAGAAACCATTTAAAGGTAATAATGTACATCTTGACATATTTACAAACTAGTCCATAACATTATCTAGACAACAATTCCAGTCGCTTTAAAAATAAATAAATAATAATGATATGTAAATGACTTCAAATGATAACAGTTCACCATAACAGCTGAAAAGGTGACTGTATGGGTAGCAGAATGGAACTTTAGAATCTTTACATCACCAGTGGAGGAAGTTGCTAGTTGTACATACTGTACTTACTGTACTTGGTACAATACTGGCCTATAAATGTACATAGTAAATGTCTAGCATTCAAAACCAGCTATAGTTACAATGCTGTGGAACCCTTTCTACTGTTAAGTGTGAAATTAAATGTATATTGATGATTTAAATGTCTCTGTATGTGTTTATATGGAGCTTGGTGGAGTTTACCTGCTGGGTGAACTGCACACATGTAGCTTACTGAAGTGGCTAACGTTAGCAGCTAATGTTAGTGATGATGTAATCTCTCCAGACAGATGGTCAATTAGAAATGAAAACGATGTGTTATGCAAGCGCGCCCCTGTGGGGCCCATGCAGGCTATGTGTGGGCAGTGAGGGCTATGCCAAGCCCGCACCAAACCTGCACAGGCCCATAGCGGGTTTGCCCAAGTGAGGCCCACAGCTGTGGTCTCACCGTGGGCTTGCTGTGGGCAGCCCACACTTGCGGGCTGGGCTGGGGCCAGCCCATAGTGGGCCAGTGTTGGTCTGTCCGTTCAGGGCCAAGAGCAGATTTGTACCTTTGGGCCCCATGCGTTTTTAGTGTGGGCAGCCCATATTACATTCCCACATCATTTGCCGCTCTTTTCTTGAGCTTGGAACTATTTTTTTTCTAGAACACACCATATCACTCCACTTTCTACAACATTGCACTGTGTAGACTAGAGCCTCGAGCCTCACAGATATCACTCCGCCTGTCTGTCTGAATCTACATGCAGCCACTCATCCTAGTCTTCTAAGGTGAGTTTTTAATCATTAATAATTATGTTTAACAGCAAATATTTGTTATAGTTTAAGTGTGATGTTGTGTTGGGGTTGTATTTGAGTACATTTAGCAAATTCAGATATCATTTCAGTCGAATAGTATAGGCTAATGTTTAGCTAATGTTGTGGCTAATAGTTAGCTGCTAGCAGCTGCTATAACTTTATTTGACATCAGCACATACACACACACACACACACACACACAGTGTGAGAAAGAGCACAAATAAAATGAAAACTTAGACAGAGGTCTTCAACAGGGGGTCCGCGACCCCTAGGGGGTCCGCGGAGGTACTGCAGGGGTCCGAGAAATTGTTGCTTGATTAGATTTTTTTTTTTTTTTTTTTTTTTAAATGTCAAACATTCTTTAAATATATTTTAAAAATATTTTCCATATTTATGTTTAAAATAAATCATGATTCTATCTGTTTTGAATAGCTTGTGTACATGATTATTGTGTAATTGACAGATTGTTGGTAGTATTGACATTGGTTCTCAGTTCAAACGGTATGTTTATAAATTAATAAATGGCAGTACATAGCCACCCTACTCACT
The DNA here is from genome assembly GCF_963280865.1 of Gymnoscopelus braueri. Classification (NCBI taxonomy): domain Eukaryota; kingdom Metazoa; phylum Chordata; class Actinopteri; order Myctophiformes; family Myctophidae; genus Gymnoscopelus; species Gymnoscopelus braueri. The sequence goes on from NC_137608.1 coordinate 4,252,702, forward strand.
GTACCTTGTACATGTATGTTTGAATTAAAAGCATGAATATATTAATCTATCTATTATTGAATGCACAATAACATGGTATGTTTATACATATGAATCTCAATGTTATACATAATTATACAATATTTGTATATAAAACATTAAAAAATGTTGAATACCCCTGCCTTAGCTTGTTGTTGATATATTGACAACATGCACATGGTCTGAATTCATGGATATAATCTTGACATTTGAAAAGCCACTGTTGTAGATCCTTCAATGCTCAATAAATCCATAATTTGTGCACAGGGAGTCTTATTTGACCACCGCCTGTATGTGAGAGACTGCATTGTTGACCACCTTGAGTCGTCCGTCCGTCCGTCCGTCCGTCCGTCCGTCTGTCTGTCTGGTGTCCAAACTGTCAGCAGGTAAGATTGGTATAGCTTTGGTCTAGGCACTTTAACCTCATATACATTGGCTATTTGAAAATGGGCTTGTAGATCGGCTCTTTTAAAACAAACGCTTGAAAAAAAAAATAGAAGGATTTGGACCCTTTTTTTTAAGTTAAACGACACAGCCCAGCCCCATACCCTATGGGGTTCCCTGGGACAAAATGCTTTGAAATGCACCTCTGCAGCCTATCTGGCTATTATTCATGGCACACCAGTAGAGTCATGTGAAATTCATACATTTACATGATGGTGA
>NC_137608.1:4258382-4295882 GCF_963280865.1 Gymnoscopelus braueri
CTGTCTCTCTCTCACTGTCTGTCTGCCTGTCTGTCTGTCTGCCTGTATGTCTCTCTCTCACATACAGTGTACATACAATGTTACAGCCTTATTCAAAAATGTTACTCAACATTCTCCAGACTATACCCCATAATGACAAAATAAAATAGATGTTTAAGATGTTATGGCAAATGTATAAAAAAAAGACAAAATCTCATATTCACACCCTATGCTATGACACTCAAAGTTGAGCTGAGGTGCATCCTGTTTGCACTGATCATCCTTGAGATGTTTTTATAACTTGATTGGAGTCTGCCTATGGTAAATAAAATTGATCTGACACACGAAAGGCACACACATGTCTCTATCAGGTCCCACAGTTAACACATCGAGTGCCATAAACGGTCCGGACCGTTTTTGAGGATCCAAACGAGAAGTGCCGAAAACGGTCCGGACCGTTTTTGACCCAATTCTATTTTTATACGAGTGGCCCACGTAGGGCGCTAAAACGAAACTTTGACATCACCCAAGGAGTTTCTGAGAAGAAGATGCTGGATGTGGCTCCATGTCAAAAATCCTTCCGGTCGGCGTTTTCAATGTTATCTTCTTGACTAAAAGCTTAATATCTCCATTTATTTTTAACGTGGTGGAAACGAGCCGTTTTCGATTGGCGATCACGCTGCAATGGAGGATCGCGTTGGAAATATTATTGTTCCAGGCGTTAGTCAGGACCCTCCGCCGTCTCGTACGCACGCTTTGTTTACATGCACTTCCGCGTCGGGGCTTCTACAGCACGAAACGTATAACGCAAGTGGATGGAAGAAATGCAGGCACTCAACATATAATATTTTAATAAACCTCTGGCACCCAATGTGTTAACAGTGCATGTCGGAAAAGAATCAAAAACATATGTTTTTATTTTGTCATTATGGGGTATAGTGTGGAGAATTTTGAGTAAAACAATTAATTTCATACATTTTTGAATAAGGTTGTGGAATAACAAAATATTTATTCCAGATTAATTCAGCCATGAGAAAGGACTGGGCAATGGTTGTGAGGAGTACAAGAAGAAACGTTTTGGAATTCGTGTCAGTTTTGCAGAATTTACTCAAGAATCAAGTCTCAAGGCTGGCCGGTGGTATAGGGGACTCGCCGTTGACAGGTGACTGTAGGTTGGGGAGTGGGTGACAGACTGAACTGAACTGTTTAAAATAAAAACATAGTTAGTGGTGAGTTATTTGCTGAAAAGGGGCAAGAATGACGCCCTGATCTCACCAGGAGTGATGGTAGTCTACCCAGAACTCCTTAGGTAGGGGGGAAAAAGGACTTGTGGATTGCACAGTATGTACAAACAAATGGTTACTCTCACTTGCTATTCTGAACCTGAGCAGTGTTATTTGCTTTTATCGTTGTGTATGTGTCATGCTGTCTGTGATATGGACCTTGAGTCTGAAATAAAGATTGAATTGAATTTAATTATTTGTATGTTACTTGAAGTGAATAGCAGGTGAACAGAGAGGTGCAGCATGCCTATCCAGTATATGTTCAGTGACCACTGGTGTAATTTGTTTTATAGTTGATTCATAATATGCCCACTTTGCTAAGTCTTACCTGAAAAGAAAAGCCAAGTCTGCCTTTGGCCATGTTATCTGCTGAGATGTTGGTGAAGTATGCTACATTGTAACTGCACTGATGGAGTGGTGATACATTGCCATCCATAGTGGGGGTAGTGTTGTAAAATTGTAAGAATGTCCCCTTTAAGAGGAGTCTGTGACAATAGGATTTGGTTGGGGTGAGAGAAGGATGCTGGGAGAGAGATGGGTTATTGTATGTTGTATGTATTATGTATGTATGTATGTATGTATGTATGTATGTATGTATGTATGTATGTATGTATGTATGTATGTATGTATGTATGTATGTATGTATGTATGTATGTATGTATGTATGTTGTATGCATTTGTCTATTGTATGAGTTGAGGAAGTGAAGTGAACTTGAAACGTGTTTGATGTTGCTGGAGTTATAATAAACTAACAGTGCCTGAAGAAAAGAGACCGTTCATTCACCATTGTAGGAAAATAAGAGTAGTAATAAAAGATACAAGTGGGTTCTACCCCAAAGTTAATAGGCGGAGACCGACGCAAGTATTAATTTCAGCTGTGGAATTGAACTTGATTCAGTTCCCCTGTCTGCCGGTTTTGATAAGTTTGGAGTTTGAATTTTGTGTGTGAGCTGACTTTGAATATGTATACATTTGTGATTTTCTTTCTTGTTGTAAGTCCACAGAAGTGTGTTTTGATTTGTTGTAAACAAAGGCCGAAAATAAACCATTCAATGAACAACTATTTTAATTATTTTTTACAATACAGATCTTAGTTTAGTACATTTTAGAGGAATAGAATATAGTTATTTTGAGGTTATAGTTTAATGGGGCATCCTGAGGGCTAAGTGAGGGCTGCTTATTCATAGCCCCAAGTGGGCCAATGCGGGGCCACTGTAGGCATGTGAGGGCTAAGTGAGGGCTTAGTGAGGGCTGCCCATGCAGGGCCAGCACTTAGGGGCCCACACTTTGCCAATGAGCAAGCCCTCTGGGGCCCTGTGTGGGCAGCCCACGGTGGGCCCTTAGGCCAGCCCTAAGTGGCCCCTTACAGGCCCAGTGCAGGCTCGCTTGCAGGGGGCCTATTCAAAATTGACTTGAGTAAAGGTACACAAGTATTGGCATCAAAATATACTTTAAGTACCAAAAGTAAAAGTACTTATTATGCAGAATGTCCCATTTCAAAATGTATAAAAATATATATATTTTTAAATTAGCAGATTTACAAGCTCACAACTTTTGAGCTTGTAGATCGACTATTTTCAAATAGCCAAAGTATAGGGAAGAAGTGGTTAATGCATGTTATTATTGCGTAAGCTGCAGTAAGGTACTTACTATGGGATATCATCGCCCCCTGGCGATCACACAGAGCACACAAAGACTCCCAAATTCAATTTCCTATTGGATAGGGTCGTGTGACGCAAAACACCAGCGACCGGTGGTGGTATAAATACCACTGCGTCATATGAGCTCGTCCTCTTCTTCCACTCTGCTTACGCGACTGTGCACGGAGCCGAACTAGCACTACGGAGAAACTTGACGAAATCCAACACAACCCAAAGCGAGGGCACTACCGTGCTACTCTACGGGCACTTTCGTAAAACAGTTTCAGTTATTTTAACTCTCCCGAGTTCCTTCAACTTTATTATTACTCTTATTATTACTGTCTTTCCTATCCTCTCCGTTTTCTCGCCACGAGGCGCAAAGCTAAGCTAAGCTAACGCTAACGCTAAGTACTAAACAAAGAAGCTAGGCTAGGTCGCTACCTAGCCTTTTGTTTGTTTTGCCTCGTGCTCGACGGAGAAGGGAAGAATGGAGGCGCCTCGTCCATGCGCCATGCGAGGGTGCGACTACCTCGTAGCTGCGGACGACGACCACCGCCTCTGCCTGTCCTGCTTGGGGCCTAACCACGCCTGGCTCGCCCGTAACCGAGACGGAGACGAACACGGGTGCGACCCCTGCAGGAGCTTCTCTGAGGCCCAGCCGGAGCGACACCTGGCCGGGGCCACCTTGCTAGCTGCCTCAGGTAACGGCTGTGTTAGCCCCGAGGCGCCGCCCGCCAAAGCACCAAGGGCGCCGGCGGCTAGCACTAGCCTGGGGGCCATGGGCTCTCCTCTCTACTCGGCCCCACGTTCCAGTGGAGCCATCAGCAAGGTCCGGAATGAGGAGGCCTTAAGGACCACCTCCTCATCCCCGGACCCAGACGCCGCTGTCGAGGCCGTCGGGCCGTCCCAAGACAGCAACATCCTCGTCTTCTCCCCCACCACCTCCATCGCCGCCTGGGGCGACACTGCCACTCCGGACTGCAGTGACTTCGAAGGCGGCGCCGAGGAGGACGACGACGCCCTCGTCGTGGTGGCGGACGAGGAGGGGGACGTAGGCCTCACATCCTACCAACAGTCAAAGGAGGTAACGATAACCCGGTTCCTCCTGTGCCTTCACAAGAGACGGCGGTGACCCCGGAGATTCCTGGCCAGGCGAGGATATCCGAGGAGGCCGTCTCCGTCGTGCTCAAACGGGCTATCGCCAGATCCGGCCTGGCGCAGCCCATGGAGCCAGCGAAGCTGTCCGTCGGGGTCCCCATACCGGGGTTCCAAGGTTTGACCCCCCTCGCCCCGCGAGCAATCGAGTCCAAGTTGCTTCCAGATGCCTGCGGCGTCAGGGACGCGGTGCAGTTCTCCTGGGCGGTCAGGAAAGAGCCGGACAGACTGGGGTTTGTCTCCGACATCCTGACTGGGTCCGACCTGGGGGTCGCGGGCCTCCGGCCGATGGACAGAGACCTCGCTGCTGCCATCGAGAGGGCCAAGGCGGGGTCGGTGAGACTGAGCCACGGGAGTGGCCCTGTCTTCGTTGACCACGGTAAGAGGTCCATCACCGCCACACACGCTGCTCTCTACAAGGCCTCTGCTACGGCTGTCAAGGCCTTGAACGTGGGTTCGCTGCTCCAGGGCTCGGCCGAGGCGAAGCTTAAAGAGCGGATAGCCCGGCCCCTGCTGGACTCAGACACAGCGGCGGATGTGCACTCCGCCTCTCTCGACGATGCAGTGGAGCTCGCGAGGCTGGTCCAGCTCGGGATTCTCTGTTCCTGCAACACGCTGATGTGGACGGGCCGAGCCATGGCTCTCACGGCGGACCTGGAGAGACTCCAGTGGCTCGACCTAGCCGCTGGGTGCAAGGCCATACTGACTACGGGTCTCAGAGGCCTACCACTCAAAGTCGGCAACCAGTTTGACACCGCAGCCGACCTGATCACCAGGACCAAGGCAGCGGAGAAACACCTCGAGGAGACAGCCGCAGGCCTCCTCTCACTACCCACCGCCCCCACTGTGGCCAGGCCGCAACAGCAGGGAGCTACGGGTGGCAAGCGCGCCTCTGGACGCAAGCGTGGTGCGTCCAAGGCATCCAGCACCAGAGCCAGCTCCTGGGAGCGTCCTCAAGGCTCCTTCGGCGCTCAGGATGTCAGGCGCAAGGATGAGAAACACGCTCCACCTCCTCCACCCTTGCCTAGGCCCCAACGCAAGGACAGCGGGCCTAGTCGCAGGGGGAGGCAGCCGAAGTGACACTCATCGCCCGGTTATCGGGCCCCCAGCTGATCACCCCGTCACGGCCTCTTGGCCGGCATCATGCGGGGTCAGCTTCCCACTTGGGAAAAAGAACTGGCGCTTTTCTTGCCCAACCGGACGGAGTCGAGGACCAGTGCACCGGTGCAAAGAGACTAAAAAAGACGCTGAAGACAATGAATACGGTTCAAAGTCATGTGTGTCTTTATTCACAAGTGATGAGTGTACAAAGTGTGCTTCCTGTGTGTATCTATTGCCAAACTCACAAATGCCCATTTTTTCCCATGTCATGAAAAGTCAAGACAGCATGTTTCCCGGGGGGGAACACTGTCCTCTGCAAACATTCATGAGCCCTCAGTGTTTGCCATGTCCCCTAACCAGTCAGGACGACATCCCAAACACTGTAGGGACAAATACTGTGCATGCTGTAAACATGATGAGTCAATCGCAGGTAGAGAAACCTTTGCTAATGAATCAAATGTCTCAAATGCTTTGTGTAAAAGGGGGGTTCTCTGTAGACAAAACTTTAATTCCATTTGCATCACTGCAGTACCTTCTTCCGTCCGGCAGAGGGCGGCAAAACGCCTCTGGGGCTCGGAAAAGGCACAAAATGGCCGCCTCTCTCAGCCGCCCCAAAATGGCGGAAGTTTACGTCACAGAGAACCCCGGTGTTACACCATCGAAGCTCCCCAAGGGGAACATTAGTTTCGCTCCGGGTAGAAACACCGCACGAAAGGTCCGTCCCCCTCGACCTCACCAACATGGCGGACGCGGTGCGACGGAACTCACATCAACAAACCCCGGTGTTACTCCATCAGCACTCCCCGAGGGGAGTTGTGATCCGGGTAGGTACAACACCGCGGCTTGGTTCCGATGTTACGTCACGCAGAGCGACAGCATCTCACGTTCCCATGGGAACGGACGCTCGCTCTGTGACGACACCGACATTAGCCCAGCTAGCGCTAACGAGCAGTGCTACAGGGCGGATGTCGACGGTGTGTGGGATTCCCCGTCTACGTCACGGGCTTCCCCCGCTGTCAAACGGTCAGAACCCGACGGGGCAGATGACGTCAGCAGCCCCCACCTTCCCCTTGAATCCCCTCGCTCAATGTTTTTCCAAATGGAAAGCGTGCGAACCGAATCCTTGGGTACTACGTACCGTACTAAAATTCTCGAGCATACCTCCACTAACAACCAAAGTAGTGTTCTCCCGACCGTCAGGCCGAGCGGCCATAACGCTGAGGGAAGAGGTTCTGGCTCTCCTGAGCAAGGGTGCAATCAGGGAATTATCTCCGGATCAGAACCGACTGGGTTTTTATTCGGAGTACTTCCTGGTGAAAAAGAAAGGGGGGGGGCGTAAGACCTATTCTGAACCTCAGGTTTCTGAAGGTTTTCAACTTTTGAATGCTCACAACGGCGACGTTGTTGCAAACGATACGTCAAGGAGATTGGTGGACGAGTATAGACCTCAAGGATGCCTATTTTCACGTCCCAATCTACCCGCCGCACCGCAAGTTCCTGCGCTTTGGCTACGAAGGGAAGGTGTACGAGTACACGGTGCTCCCTTTTGGCATGTCACTGAGCCCCCGGGTGTTCGTGAAATGCACAGAGGCGGCGATAGCTCCGCTGCGTCAGCAGGGTCTGCATCTGGCGACGTACAGAGACGATTGGCTGCTGGCAGCGGAATCGAGGGAACAGGTAGCGCGGCACACGGAGGTGGCCATTGCACCTGCAGTCCCTGGGGTTCACAATCAACGCTCAGAAGAGCGTTTTGATTCCATCCCAACAAGCCACCTTCGTGGGGATATCCTTGGATTCCACCACGATGGTGGCGCGCCTGTCCCAGGACAGGATAGCGAGCTTCTTGGCATGTGTGCGCTCCATGCGCCTGGGGCGCAAGGTCACGTACAGAACATGCATGCAGGCTGCGGGTCTCATGGCCTCGGCCATACATCTGATCCAGCTGGGCAGATTCTACATGAGACCTTTCCAGAGATGGATGCGGTCTCTGAGGATACCGCATTCCATGGGCTCTCGGAAGGTGGTAGTGTCACCACGCTGTGTAATGTCACTCCAACCGTGGACACAGGCAACTTTCTTGTCCGAAGAGGTCAAGATAGGCGCTGTAGTGTCCTGGAAGGTGGTCACCATGGACGCCAGCCTCTCCGGTTGGGGGGCTGTCCACGAAGGCTACTCAGCCCGGGGGTTGTGGGACTCCTCCCAGAGGAGAGCCCACATCAACTACCTGGAGTTGCTGGGGGTCTTCCTCGCTCTCAAACATTTCGAGAGCCATGTCCTGGTCAGAACGGACAATACCACAACGATGTGTTAGGTCAACAAACAAGGAGGCTTGGGTTCCCTTGTGTTGGACAAGCTAGCACGCGAGCTGACGCTCTGGAGCGTGCAACGCTTAGCACGGCTGCGCGCCACCCACGTGCCGGGCCACCTGAACAGCGGGCGGACCTGCTGTCCAGAGGGGGGCTCCGGTACGAGGATTGGTCGCTGTGCCAGAGAGCCGTGGATCTGATCTGGGCCCGATCTGTTTGCGTCCAGAGAGAACGCGAAGTGCTCACGGTTCTTCTCGATCAGGGCCAAGGACCAGTCCTTGGGAGTAGACGCTCTGGTGCAAGAGTGGCCGAGCGGTCTACTTTTTGCCTTTCCGCCCCTGGGTCTGATCCGTCCGACAGTGGAGAGGATCAGGACCCAAGGTGGGATGGTTCTACTGGTAGCGCCAGCATGGGGCACGTGAAGGACGGAGATCTCTCCCCTCCTCTACGACGAGCCGTGGCCTCTCCCCTTGTTCAGAGACCTTCTGAGACAAGGCGGAGACGAGGTTTACCACGAGCACCCCCAGACTCTGGATCTGTGGGTTAACCCCGTGAGAGGTCGAGTCTGACCTTGCAAGGCCTGCCCCCTGCAGTGGTAGCCACTATACAGGGGGCTAGGGCAGATTCTACCAAACGTCAGTACGACGTTAGGTGGAATATGTTTGAGACCTGGTGCCTGGAGCAATCACCTCCGGTGGAGGCTTTTCAGGCCCCTGTGAGAAGCGTTCTGGTCTACCTGCAGGACAGGTTGGAACATGATTTGGCTTTCTCTACCCTCAAGGTGTACCTGGCAGCCATCTCCGCTTGCCATGATGGATTTGATGGCCAGTCGGTGGGCGTGCACTGGCTGGTGCGACAGTTTATGACCGGCGCCAGGCGTGCTAGGCCAGTGAACAGACCTTTGTTTCCTAAGTGGGACCTGACTGTGGTGCTGGACGCACTGTGTTGGCCCCCCTTTGAGCCTCTTGAAACGTTGGATCTGAAGATCGTGAGTTTCAAAACGGTGCTCCTGGTGGCCCTTTGTACGGCAAAACGCGTTGGTGACATGCAAGCGCTCTCTGTGAGCGAGGAATGCATGTGGTTTTCAGAAAGGCTCTACTGTCAGAAGACGGCGGTCGGCCGTGAGTCGTCTCAGCTTTTCGTCTCCTTTGGCTGGGGTCAGAGGAAAGCGGCGGCTAGACCGACTCTGTCCAGATGGATCGTGGAGGCGATTCGATTGGCATATGTGAGTAGCGGGGCCGCTGTCCCGTTGGGACTGAGGGCCCACTCTACTCGGGGTGTTGCTGCATCTTGGGCCCTCTACAGAGGGGTGTCGATGCAGGAGATATGCTCTGCGGCTAACTGGTTGTCTCCCTTGACCTTTGCATCTTTCTACAGCCTGGACGTGGCGGCATCTGAGATGGCACACACGATCTTGGGTGTAGTGGCTGGCTCAAGTTAGGTGAACACAGACATGCCTGGCGGCATGTGGTTTCTTCCTACTGGTGAGCAGCAGCTGGTTCAGGACAGGGGATGTGAGGCATGCCTGGGGGCATGTTCTCTCTCCCTGCCTGGCTGGCCTTTTCGGCCTTCAAGGTTAGGTAACACAGACATGCCTGGTGGCATGTGGTTTCCTCCTACTTGTAGGCAGCAGCCGGTTCAGGGGGAATGCAAGCCATGCCTGGGGGCATGTTTCTCTTTCCCTGCCTGGCTGACCTTCCAAGCCCTCTCTAGACCAGCTAGGCATGGTCTGGGAGGAGGAGGCCTTGGTTTCTCTGTCACGGGCCGGTCAGACCGGGGGTCTGGTTGGGCTGGTGACTAGGGACAGGACTTATGTCTGTCAAGGTCTTTCCATAAATCCTTTCACTTCCTGACCCAAAGGGTCGGGGTTGCCTGGGGGCCATGGTCTTGCCGGAGGCAGGACCTGTGGCCTTGGGCAAGTGTTGGGGTAGGGTTGGTAAACAGGGCTCCCCCGGGGGACGTTTATGTGTCCCATAGTAAGTACCTTACTGCAGCTTACGCAATAATAACCCAGGGTTACGTATGTAACCCCGGCTTTATTAGTAACGTAAGTAAGGTACTTACGTTTTTAACCCCCTCTGTGCGCAGTGTGGCGTGCAGAGTGGAAGGTTTCAGAGGACGAGCTCATATGACGCAGTGGTATTTATACCACCACCGGTCGCCGGTGTTTTGCGTCACACAACCCTATCCAATAGGAAATTGAATTTGGGAGTCTCTGTGTGCTCTGTGTGATCGCCAGGGGGCGATGATATCCCATAGTAAGTACCTTACTTACGTTACTAATAAAACCGGGGTTACATACGTAACCCTAGGTTTTATAATAATAATCCAAATCTACAAAGTAACTAGTAACTTAAGTCTTACAATAATTGTAGTGGAGTAAAAGTACAATATTTACTTCTGAGATGTAATGGAGTAAAAGTTAAAGTATTGGAAATTGGAAATACTCCAGTAGAGTAAATGTTCCTCAGACAGTACAGTACTTGAGTAAATGTACTTAGTTACTTTCCACCACTGGTGCTCTTTGCTCCCCACTGGAATGAAAACAGGAGGACAGAGCTGCTGGTTTCAAACCAGTGTTTAAAGTGCTTTGAAGCTACAGTGTAGTGATTGTACCAACCTGTTCTGTGTAGCTTGATGACTGGTTTTAAAAGCAGCTCCAGTGTTCTGTGTTGCTGCTCAATTTGTTGCTTGAGGCACAAATGTTGGTCTTCATATTCTCTAATAATTAGTGTGGTTGCCCTAACAGGGCAACCAGACTATAGTAATCCTCACACTTTATTAGTGTGGTTGCCCTAACAGGGCAACCAGACTATAGTAATCCTCCGGCTTTATTATTATTCATACTGGAGATAAACAATAGTTTAGATCGTCTCTCCTCCCACAGTTTATTTTTCCCAATTTAGTGCCATATGTCAAAATGACCGGCCTCACCGGGAATCGTGTGCTTGTATAAGGCTAAGAGATTGGTTGCATAGTTTTATTGATATTGATTTATTAGTGCATTAAATTTCCCCATCCACTTTAATGGAAAAGTGCAAAAACTCAAATTCAAGTATTTTTTTCTCAGAAACCGTAAGAGCTAGAGTTACCAGATTTGGAGGGGAGGTTCCTAATTTAGTCCGAAATTATTGATAAAATAATTACACTAATCGGCCACATGGTGGCGCTATAACAGCCCCCTTTACGTTTTGGCCTATAACTCTTGAACCGTAGGTCGTAAAATCAAAATTTATTTTCCCCTGGATTCCTTGGGTCACGACGCATCTCCCCATATAGGCCACGCCCATTTGCGTCAGGATAGATTTTCCGCCATTTTGAATTTTCTTCAAAACACACTTTTAGCTCCTCCTCCCATATATTTTGTCCAAATTTCACAAAAATCGGTACACATGATCTCTGGACCCATGCGATAAACATATCCAAACGGCATTTTGATAGTCCTTACCGTTCGTCCGTAAATGGCTTCCAAAGTTAGTGGGAGGTGCCCGTTTTACAAAAAATGCCAGAAATCACGAACAAAACGTCCAATCAATCCCAAATTTGAATCACATGTCGAGGGTGGTTTACTCAAGGAATCACCAAAAGCATTTCCACTTTGATCCATAGGGGGCGCCACAACTGCGCAAAACGTAACCGTTTGATGCAAAAACATGATTTTTGGGGGGATCACTCCTCTCAAAATTAAAAGCAGGTGATCTCAGGAGTTACAGGACGATGTCATTGGCCCGCTACATTTGTGGGAGGGGCCTATTTATTTAGTGGGAGGGGCCTATTTCTTAAAATCAAAACGCCATGTATCACGAACGCAGGATCCAATCAGCACCAAATTCGAATGGCACGTCACGCGGCCTCCGATGGTATTCCTCCAAGCATATTCCTCAAGACCGGGCGGCGGCGACCTGCGACCGGCGTCGGCGCAACCACACTTTGCAATTTCCCAGAATTGCGACCCGTCTAGTTATTATTCTTTTTATTATTAATGGAGATAAACAATAGTTTAGATCGTCTCTCCTCCCACAGTTTATTTTTCCCAATTTAGTGCCATATGTCAAAATGACCGGCCTCACCGGGAATCGTGTGCTTGTATAAGGCTAAGAGATTGGTTGCATAGTTTTATTGATATTGATTTATTAGTGCATTAAATTTCCCCATCCACTTTAATGGAAAAGTGCAAAAACTCAAATTCAAGTATTTTTTTCTCAGAAACCGTAAGAGCTAGAGTTACCAGATTTGGAGGGGAGGTTCCTAATTTAGTCCGAAATTATTTATATAATAATTACACTAATTGGCCACATGGTGGCGCTATAACAGCCCCCTTTACGTTTTGGCCTATAACTCTTGAACCGTAGGTCGTAAAATCAAAATGTCTTTTCCCCTGGATTCCTTGGGTCACGACGCATCTCCCCATATAGGCCACGCCCATTTGCGTCAGGATAGATTTTCCGCCATTTTGAATTTTCTTCAAAACACACTTTTAGCTCCTCCTCCCATATATTTTGTCCAAATTTAACAAAAATCGGTACACATGATCTCTGGGCCCATGCGATAAACATATCCAAACGGCATTTTGATAGTCCTTACCGTTCGTCCGTAAATGGCTTCCAAAGTTAGTGGGAGGGGCCCGTTTTACCAAAAATGCTACAAATCACGAACGAAACGTCCGGTCAATCCCAAATTTGAATCACATGTCGAGGGTGGTTTACTCAACGAATCCCCAAAATAATTTCCACTTTGACCCATAGAGGGCGCCACAAATGCCCAAAACGTAACCGTTTTATGCAAAAACATGATTTTTGGGGGATCAATCCTCTCAAAATGAAAAGCAAGTGATCTCAGGAGTGACGTGACAATGTAATTGCCGCAGCCTCCGACGGTATTCCTCCCAGCGTATTACTCGGGTCCCGGCGGCACCGACCCGCGAATCGCGTCGGCGCAACCACACTTTGCAATTTCCCAGAATTGCGACCCGTCTAGTTCTGTCTACTTCACAATAAATCTCTTCAGCAGCCACAGATAGTGTCTGGTTGATGAAGGACATCAGTGTTTGTATTAAAGTCATATTTGAAGAGTGAATGCTGTGGAAAAAGTGAGATCTCAGTGTATTTCTGCCTGTGTATGTGTGTGTGCGTGTGCATGTGTGTGTGGCCACGTTTCTGTCAGCTCATTAGTGTGGTTGCCCTAACAGGGCAACCAGACTATAGTAATCCTCCAGCTTTATTATTCATACTGGAGATAAACAATAGTTTAGATCGTCTCTCCTCCCACAGTTTATTTTTCCCAATTTAGTGCCATATGTCAAAATGACCGGCCTCACCGGGAATCGTGTGCTTGTATAAGGCTAAGAGATTGGTTGCATAGTTTTATTGATATTGATTTATTAGTGCATTAAATTTCCCCATCCACTTTAATGGAAAAGTGAAAAAACTCAAATTCAAGTATTTTTTTCTCAGAAACCGTAAGAGCTAGAGTTACCAGATTTGGAGGGGAGGTTCCTAATTTAGTCCGAAATTATTGATATAATAATTACACTAATCGGCCACATGGTGGCGCTATAACAGCCCCCTTTACGTTTTGGCCTATAACTCTTGAACCGTAGGTCGTAAAATCAAAATTTCTTTTTCCCTAGATTCCTTGGGTCATGACGCAACTCCCCATATAGGCCACGCCCATTTGCGTCAGGATAGATTTTCCGCCATTTTGAATTTTCTTCAAAACACACTTTTAACCAAAAATTGGTACACATGATCTCTGGACCCATGCGATAAACATATCCAAACGGCATTTTGATAGTCCTTACCGTTCGTCCGTAATTGGCTTCCGAAGTTAGTGGGAGGGGCCCATTTTACCAAAAATGCCAGAAATCACGAACGAAACGTCCGCTCAATCCCAAATTTGAATCAAATGTCAAGGGTGGTTTACTCAACGAATCCCCAAAATAATTTCCACTTTGACCCATAGGGGGCGCCACAAATGCACAAAATGTAACCGTTTGATGCAAAAACATGATTTTTGGGGGGATCAATCCTTTCTAAATGAAACGCAAGTGATCTCAGGAGTTACGTGACAATGTAATTGGCACAGCCTCCGACGGTATTCCTCCCAGCGTATTCCTCGAGTCCCGGCGGCAGCGACCCGCGACTAGCGTCGGCGCAACCACACTCTGCAATTGCCCTGAATTGCGACGCGTCTAGTTGAGTTCAATACGTCCTGGTGGTGATTTGATGCTTACCGCCACCTGCTGGTGAGGATGAGTACAAAAGTGGGTCAAAGTCTTGCATTGGTTTTCAATAACATTCAAAACGTCAGGCGTTATAAATGAGAAGAAGGTGCTTTCTGGTAGAGAATATGCATCTTAAAGGAATTAGAAAAACCAAGGCACTGGACTTTAAGTGTAAAAAAAAAAAGATAGGCTACAATGATTTTATTTGATAGGAATTGGTTCTAAACTTAATTAGAACACGATTAAAATATTATCTGTTATGCGTTTTGGCATCTAGCCTTCTCCAGCGAGTTAGAATAAGTAAGAATGTTTAAATGGATAAATAAAAGTAATTAAACACATGTAGTCATGTAGTCATAGACTGATATGATTATGTGGACCTGTGTTATCATCGACTGTTCAATAATGTTTTGTAGGAGGAATGTTATCTTACTCAGAGCTGAACACCTGTGACAAGAAGATGGTCTATGGTTCTCAACCTTTTCTGGATCAGGGCCCACTTGAAAATCTTAAAAGGGTTCGCGGCCAACCCATGTGACCACTTTTGTGAACACAATTGTGTTCAGACTTTAACGTACTGTAGTATAGTTTCAGCTCACATTTATCAGTATCACAATGAAAATAAAATAAAAAGTAAGGGTGTAAAGACAAAATACCATTCCTTTTTTTTTACTTTTAGTTTCTTATATTAATGTTATAATATCAATAAAATCGTAATGCTTTGGCAATTATTTGGCGGCCTACTTACAAGTTCCTTGTTTTGGAATTACAACTAATAGAAGATTTGGAATTACAACTAATATAATTATCCTCAAATGATACTTGAGCAGAACAAGCTCACAATGTGACGCATTGTGAGCTTGTAAATCGGCAAATTTTGCCAGATGTTCGCCCCCAGAATAGGGTTTAACTTCAAGTGGTTAAGTACAGCACATCTCACATTTCTCGACTGGTCGTGAACACAACCCTGCTTTGTCTTTCACTAACCGTATCAAGCCTGGCCAATCTGTGCTAACTGCAGCTTTGACTCTAAAGAACCTCTGTTTTGGACATTATAGTAGATAATTTTTTGTTGTTGCTTTTTATCCCCAATGTAGTCGTTATGACAATGAATTACTCCCCACACACATGTGGATATCTTCATGTACACACCACACTGGTGGAACCAAGTACTACTGAACCATTATACATATCAAAAATAGGAATTGAAAAAATCCCAAAAAGGTAGCACATCCCAAATTTCAAATCAATAGAGGACACAGTACTCACATTTCCACTTTTTTATTTGCACACACCAATAAACGAACGCGTATGTGTTTCGGCTAAGAGCCTTCATCAGAATTTTTTTTTTTTATTTACTACTGAACCATGTTGTTGTTGTAACCCATGTCCAACAGAGCTTGGTGTGTACATCCTTGTAGCGTTCCAGTATCCTGCATGTCCCCTCTGGACAGGGAGGGGAGGTTGGGTATGAGCGGACCCCGCTGTGGGTTCGGGCGCTCGTTCCTGAAATGGCTGTGCCACCTGCAACGTCAACACTCCACAGCCCTCTGTGTCAGAGCAGCAGGCATGGAGACACAGGGAACATAGGGCCATACTGGAGAGGGACAGAGCCTTACATTACATTACAGTCATTTAGCTTTTATCCAAAGCGACTTACAATAAGTGTATTCAACATAGGTAGGGAACGAAAACTACTAATCACCAGAAGTCTTTAGTGCATTTTCTGCAAAAACAAGCAACCAAGAGTATACCTAGCGCTAAGGTAAAAGTGCAATATATCAGCTACCTATTTCCTTAAACAGATGAGACAAAATAGCTAAATCAAATGAGCATGAGCTAAAACAAATAAGTGTATCGACTAAACAAGATCCAATAAACAATCCAACAATAGAAAACAAGCGTTCGTATAACTAGTTAACAACAAGTAGGTCAGGCAGAGAGGAAGGGTAGTGTTTCCTGAAGAGGTGGGTTTTCAGCCTGCGGCGAAATATGGGCAGTGACTCTGCTGTCCTAACATCAGTGGGAAGTTCATTCCACCACTGTGGGGCCAGAACAGAAAAGAGTCGTGACCGTGTGGATCGGCCAGAAGGACCCTTGAGTGACGAGGCAATCAGTCGCCCCGAGGTGGCAGACCGAAGTGGTCGGGCAGGGGTGTAGGCATCGACCATAGCCCGGAGGTAAGAAGGAGCTGTTCCTTTCACTGCCCTATAGGCTAGCACCAGGGTTTTGAACTGGATGCGAGCCGCTACGGGGAGCCATTGTAGAGAACAGTCCTTAGCGGTGCTGGTATCAGATGATCCGCTGAGGGCCTGGGCTGTGTTCTTGGTGCGTTGTTGCCCCGGGTCTGAGCACAGAGATGATCTTCAGCTGAGGTGATAGCAGACGCCAGGCTTGCAGGGCAGCGGCACTGTGACCTGGTAACAAAATGGAATCTCCCCCACATGATCTGAGGGGAACTCCATGTGTGTGGTGGCCATCAAACTGTACACCAGTAGTTGGGCCTCGCACATCAGCAGAGGAGCTCAGCCACAGACTTCGCTGTTCCCTCAAAAGTTGTATTTGATTTGATTTAATATTTCACATGAATTTGCTTATAAATGACACGCTTATATGAAACACAGCAAATAACAACAATATGTTTAAGACTGATCTACAACACTTAAAGCTTCAATCTGGAACTTCTAACCACTTTCAACCCGGTGTACCTATTCGGGTATTCGGATGTTAGGCGAACATTTTGAAAATACCCACACAAAAAAGGTAATTCCTGTAAGAAAAAAAGCAGGGAATGTGTATGGAAATATCAAAACAAACATCTCACATTCAGTAAAGCAAGCAATGTCAATTGAGCTGCCATTGAAAGTCAATTAAACCTGAGGTCAAAATAAACTTTTTACATTTTTAAAGGGTTACACTTATTTTAAAATAATCTTATCTATGCGCCTTATTAACCCTTCTCCAGAAAGCCACCACTGAAAATGATTATAATTAAATTCACACAGTATGTGTTCTGTAAAAGGTTTATAATCTTTCAGTTCAAGCAAGCCATTTAAAAACACATAGAAAGACGGCAACAACCAGAGGTATCCTACAACAACCATAAAAGTAACATAACATCCTTAACCCTTTCATGACTTCTTATCCCAACCTAATCTGCTTGGATCTAGGAGGGTCCGCATTTATATTCATTGGAGTAAAATTCCCACCACCCTATTTTAAAAAAAGAAAATAATAATTAACTTCAATAATACTACATTGTCTTTCATGCAAAACAACAATCCTGGGGATACGAAAAAGGAAAATCTATTCAACAAATTTTATTAGGCAAACAAGAATATATGGTTCAAACTAATTCAAGGATGTAAAATTGGATATAAACTGAAATACTTAAAATACAAATAACACTAGGAATGAGAGACAACAAAAGAGAACAAGTCAATTCTCTGAAATTAAAGAACTTAAACAGGAACTCTGGTAGATATAATTAATTGTTTTGGACAAGTTTTGCAACATTAAACTACTCAAGTCCATTTCACCTTTAAACCCAGGGGAAAGAGAAAAAATACAAGCAGTTCTATAAACTTAGTTAAAGGTAGGGTAAGTGATTTACTTTGGTTAATAAGTGTTAAATAGCTCTATATTCTGATGGTACTCATTGCTATAGAGTGTTTGTTCAATAAAAGGAGTCTCCCATGTCTCTCCAGCTCCATGTCTCTCCAGCTCTTTATTAAACAGAAAATGCATTTTCATTGCTCTCTCCTGATTGGCTTAAATGTTGTCACCTACCTGAAAAGGTACTATATTCTGTTTACTAAAGAGCTGGAGAGACCCTGTGACCGAACAAACACTCTGTAGCAATGATTACTATCAGAATATAGTACTTTAACCTTTTTAACCCAAAAATATCACTTACCCTACCTTTAAGGCACAAACGTTATAAACTTTATACACCACAATGCATATACTGAACATTAACATGTTAGACCTGTTAGACTTAACACTCTCTGTGTTGAACACATTGGTAAAACCTATGATACAGGATAAGGATAATTCCTTTTAACAGGACGTTCATGAAAGTCCTTGCGGGCTTGTTTCCAATGAGGGCCTGTGAGCAATTAGGGGTTAAGAGTCTTGCTCAGGGACAAATTTCATTTCATCGACACATATGCTGGCGTGGCCTGGAATCGTACCTGGGGCAACCAGGGCCTCTGGCTCCCTAGGCGGGCTCACTAACCACCCAGCTATGGCCTCCCCTATACACAATTCAACCATCACATTACAGTCAAATGCAAAGGTGATTAACATGTGTTTTGTAACTAAAAAGTTCTCTCAGTATTCAAAACATTATTTTACATTAAGCAATTAGAAGCAACGTGGTGGTCATGTTAGGTCTAAAAGACCCCCATTTTCACCGTACATTGAGACCTACAGGGAACAGTGAACTGGTCCTTTATTTGCCTGTTTCAAGGACACTGGTTGGAGGAATCCTTCCTCTTCTCTTCTCTTCTATTCTCTTCATCTAAGTCTCCTCCAAAACCTGTGTTAGGTCACCACAGTCACAGTCAACGAGCTCACTGATGCTCTCATGGTCCTCCGGTCCAAAGTGACCGTCATGGCTGTGTCTTGAGGACAGGTTCATGAATCCATCCAATGGGAGCAGGAGACACTCTACTGCTGATTCTGGGAGCAGGAATCACCTCCCAGAAATGATTCTGTTGAGAAGTGTTAGGGGTGTGAGAAAGCCAGAGAAAGGTTTATCATTTTAGAATCCTTTATGTTATAAAGGGTTTCAGTGACTACTGGTAATACTAGACTTGAGATTTGGTAATAGTATTGGCTTCAGTAGGTTTAAATTTGAAATAGAAAGTACTGATTCCTTCCTAATATACAGGTACAAGACATTTGATTGTTATTTCATCGCTATTATCTCTTGTTACTAACAGCCCAAACCTAAACATTTACTAACATTAGAAATAGCAGTAAAATAGTACCATAAATATAATACAACAATTGCAAAATGTAAGGTATCTTTGTTATAGGTGCTGTGTGCATGGGTCCTACCTGGTGTGTGTGTGTGTGTGTGTGTGTGTGTGTGTGTGTGTGTGTGTGTGTGTGTGTGTGTGTGTGTGTGTGTGTGTGTGTGTGTGTGTGTGTGTGTGTGTGTGTGTGTGTGTGTGTGTGTGTGTGTGTGTGTGTGTGTGCGTGCGTGCGTGCGTGTGTGCGTGCGTGCGTGTAACTGCCCTGATAGATGTGCATAAATACATGTACAGGCGTTAATAGATAGTCTGATACTGCAAAAACACATTATTAAATACTTTAAAGTAACGGCTGTCAATCTCTATTATTTATTATCAACTCTTTCTTTCATCTTTATTTAGTAATGCAGATACTAATTTGCATAGATGTGTATCAAATAATAATAATAACTAGAAAGTACTGTTCCTGAAGAAACAGTGTGGGATCGCTAAGAATGTTGATGGTATTGGGTATTGATATTGTTAGTAGTGTTAAAGGTTTGAAAGGTTTAAAGTTCTAAAAGTTTGAAAGGTTTGAAAGGTTCTAAAGGTTTGAAAGGTTTGAAAGGTTTGAAAGGTTTGAAAGGTTCTAAAGGTTTGAAAGGTTCTAAAGGTTTGAAAGGTTCTAAAGGTTTGAAAGGTTTGAAAGGTTTGAAAGGTTTGAAAGGTTTGAAAGGTTCTAAAGGTTTAAGAGGTTCCAAAGGTTTGAAAGGTTTGAAAGGTTCGAAAGGTTTGAAAGGTTTGAAAGGTTTGAAAGGTCTGAAAGGTTTGAAAGGTTTGAAAGGTCTGAAAGGTTTGAAAGGTTCTAAAGGTTTGAAAGGTTTGAAAGGTTCTAAAGGTTCGAAAGGTTCGAAAGGTTTGAAAGGTTCTAAAGGTTTTAAAGGTCTACGGTTCTAAAGGTTTGTCGGTGTTGAATAGTGTAAAATGTAGTTTTCTAGGGTAAAACTGTGGTTGCTAGGGTCTGATAGCCGGTTGCTAGGTTCTAATAGGTGGTTGCTAGGGTCTAATTGGTGGTTGCTAGGGTAAAACAGGTGGTTGCTAGGTTAGAAAGGTGGTTGCTAGGGTCTAAACGGTGGTTGCTAGTGTATGATAGGTGGTTGCTATGGTCTAATATGGTGTTGCTAGGGTCTAATAAGCAGTTGCTAGGCTCCACTGTAGCTAAATAGGATTGCCCCATTGAAATGAATGGGATTTTTTTTAGCAGTAAAAAGTGAAATATCTCTAAAAGTACAAATTATTTCAAAAATTCAAATGGTAGCCAATATGTCCTAAGTAGGCTGAACGTTATAGAGTTGGAACGGAGTTTCTAGCTAAAAGTATGAATTTCCCCATTGAAATGAATGGGATTTTTTTAGCAGTAAAAAGTGAAATATCTCTAAAAGTACAAATTATTTCAAAAATTCAAATGGTAGCCGACATGTCCTGAGTAGGCCGAACGTTGAAGAGTTGGAACGGAGTTTGTAGCTAAAAGTATGAAGGACTAGTTAGGGGCCAAAAAACTGTCCCAAAAACGGTGAAGATAACAGTAGTTTGATCGCTTTAGCGATCCCACAATAAAACATTATGTTTCTCTATCTTACTGTCACTGGACACACCCTGCAGTTCAGTGATGGTAGTTCGGCTCTTCTTCTTAGCAGGGCCTTCATCAGTTTTTAACTGTAGACTAGCAGAATATTGCACAATACAATAGCATATTATTTACACAACATATAAACAATGTTCCACTGAATATCACAGTGTTAACAGTTCCAGAGGGGAGAGATGGAAGTAGCCTCGCGTAGCCAGACTATATCACTGCGTGGATATGAGTCTGGTGCTTCTATGAGGAAGTTTTTTTTCCAGGCGGGATCAAAACAATGGCTCTGGACGCAATTGGTTAGACCTACAACCAACTACCAATCACAGTCTCCCATATTTTAATACTGGGCCCTGATTGGTCACCCCAGACCTCTGGAGCAGGAAATGGATTCACAACGGAGCGGTACCAGAACCAAATCGCAGAGGGCAATTTTTCTTTGCACTGGCAGATTCGTCTGGTCCCAGACTAAGATGGAAGTAATGCAGGAGGTGGATGTTAACAGTAATGTCCTTTGTCCATAGATTACTCTCTTATCCAGAGTAAGGCCATTTATATACCATAGACATGAATCCGTCTTAAAGCTTAACACTTCCATGACTGGGGTTTCATCATCCCATACACTGCCTGATTTGGGGATCAAAAAGACAGTTTTTCCAGCTATTCTATTGGTCACTATCTCCCCTCTGTGCTCCAGACGAGCTGACACCTTCTCTCCCACACAGTGGGGGTTCCATTGTCTTTTAAATAGCTATTAACATTTCTTGTTGTATTATCAAGATACCATTGCATTGTAAATGGGGTTTATACCCGAGGCTAATTTGCAACCCCAGTCCCTGGTTAGACCTTTCTATATAAATATTTACCTAATAAAAAATCATTTACAAAAGGACATGCATGAAGCTCTAATCTAAACAAGTATGAAAAGATATTTATATCTGCAAAGTAACTAGTAACTAAAGTTTTCAAATAATTGTAGTGGAGTAAAAGTACAAGATTTGCCTCTGAGCTGTAGTGGAGTAGAACATTATTACCATTATAATGTAATTATATATATAATAATAATAATAATAATAATAATAATAATAATAATAATAGAAAGACGTGAAAAAAAAGCCCAAAGTCGCTTATAATAAGCAGACATGGTAACATAGACTCACTGCGCAGCAGTTCTGTGCTGGTCTGTGGGCCGGTCTGCGGGGGGTCTCGAGGTGTCAACTGCTCTTCCCTGGGGGAGAGTGGTCAAATTAGCCGAAATATAACGGCTGGGATGGTATATAGGGAGATGATTTGAATCAAGTAGTTAGGAAAAGCCATGAAAGGGCAACTTCCTCGGAGCTTCATGAGAGAAGATAATCCACTTTAAATTCTCTAAATCGTCCAGATTGACCGGCTAGTCACGCGAGTGTTAAAGGACTTCACCCATATTCAACCTACCTTCATATAATAAGATGGTACCATTTCTGTGTCTAAGAGGAGGGCTGTGGACAGTTCAGAAACCTACCTATGTAATCATTGGTAGACAGGTTTGGTCATTTCAAACATGATTAAAAACATTCCCCATGATTAAAAACATTCCAAACAAACAAGGTAGCAGAAGAGATAAGGACAGTGGATTGCCAAGCCAGCAATGATTGGTGACTAAATCTAGTATGTTGTGTAATTGTGTAATGTGTAATAAATAAATTACCTGCTGCAGGAAGGAACTATGGGCTCAACAGTGGTTCCATCAACCTCCTCATCCTGCACTGCATCTGACCCTGAAGGAAACATCAAGGTCATTATAGTGAATGAAAAATAACCTGGAAAGTAGCTAAACAATTGTATCTGAAGAACAAAAACAAAATGGAAACTTTGGTTCTAAAGCAAAATGTGCATTACTCTCAATTTTAGCATTGTTTAAATCATTTTCTTCTTTCTGCAAATTCCCATTGGGGTGACCACAGCGGATCATATGTCTCCGTCTGCTTCTGTTCTCTGTGTCTTCCTCGGTCACTCCAGCATGTCCTATCACACACCAAATCCATAAACCTCCTCTTTGGCCTTCCTCTTCTCCTCTTACTCTTCTCATCTTGCCTGGCAGCTGCATCTTCAGCATTCTTCTCCCATTGTACCCCTCATCCCTTCTCTGAACATGTCCAAACCATCAACCTCACCTCTCTTGTTTTATCCCCAAACTTTTTTGAGTATAAATGGCTTTTACGTTGAACAAACTAACACACTGCATCCAAATAATAAGTAACTCTGTTTGTAAAAGCCCTGACTTCTGTAAAACGGAAAACACGAATCGTAAAAATTATGTACATGTTGGGTAGGCCTCTGAATATATATTAGGGTTTTTTTAAGCAAAAATCAATTCAATCAGTTACTATCATAGAAATATCCATAATGGCTGACATGGCAGAATCTAGTAATTAGACAAGGTGCATTCATACTTTGGAAAGAAAAGAGTCTGCACAAACAGTTGCATGCTCCAAATATTCAAAATCATAAATTAGCTTTGTATGATATATTATATGTCAGCACAGCTTCTATGGAAAAGGCATGTTAACTGTTCAACTGACATATTGCTCCACTGTATAAATCCACATGCATTTTCCAATGATTACACAGAGCTTTTTTCTCACCTGTATGGATCCTCATGTGTGTATTCAGATTATGCTTTAGACTGAATCTTTGTTCACAAACTGTACATGTAAAGGGTTTTTCCCCTGTATGAGTCCTCATGTGTGTGTTCAGATGACTCTTTCGACTGAATCTTTGTTCACACACTGTACATGTAAAGGGTTTTTCCCCTGTATGAGTCCTCATGTGTATCTTCAGATGACACTTTTGACTGAATATTTGATCACAAACTGCACATGTAAAGGGTTTTTCCCCTGTATGAGTCCTCATGTCTGTGTTCAGAGTACTCTTTCGACTGAATCTTTGTTCACACACTGTACATGTAAAGGGTTTTTCCCCTGTATGAATCCTCATGTGTATCTTCAGATCAGACTTTCGACTGAATCTTTGTTCACAAACTGTACAAGTAAAGGATTTTTCTCCTGTATGAGTCATCATGTGTATCTTCAGATGACTCACGCGACGACATCTTCTGCCACAAACTGTACAACTCAAGTTTTTCTTCCCTGTGTAACTTCTCATGGATGGAGTTTGTTTTGATGATTTCAAGTCCTGGGGCAGCTTGTTGCTCAAGGACAATCTTTGTCCTTTCACACGTGTCTTGTGTGATTTCAGTGTGTTTAAAGCTGACTGATCTTCCCTGGTCTCCTCCCACTCATCACTGTCTTCAGTGATGTCAGATTCAGAGCAGTGTGATCATCATTAGTTGGATGTGATGCTCCACAGTCCTCTGCATCGGTTTGTGTTTTCATGTGTTCAGTTGAGGTGTTAGCTGTAGGCTCTGTCTCTCTGTTTTCATCATCATCTTCACTTTTCACTGCTATTAATGTCAACATTGACCCAGGAGCCTCCTCTGGTATTTGAAGTAGCTTCTCAGGTTCCTCTTTAATCTGTGGAGGTTGTGGTTCATCTTGAAACTGTGGAGATTGTGGTTCCTCTTTAATCTGTGGAGGTTGTGGTTCCTCTCGGACTATGAATGAATTAGTTTATTTCGGTCAAGCCATGTACAGAGTTTGTCATTTGACATTTCCAAGGAAGA
Source organism: Gymnoscopelus braueri (assembly GCF_963280865.1). NCBI lineage: Eukaryota > Metazoa > Chordata > Actinopteri > Myctophiformes > Myctophidae > Gymnoscopelus > Gymnoscopelus braueri. Next base: position 4,282,328 of record NC_137608.1, read on the forward strand.
AAAATAATAAAATTCATGGACCGAAAAGGTGTAGGCTGAAGCCGTAGCTTATAATACCTACCCTTATGATATTATAAAACAAACAATAACAAGACATCAATCAATACTCAAAACAAAACAAAACAAAGACAAAGACAAAATTTGTCTTTTCATCTACAAACAATAACATGTAATGGTTTATAATATTGTTTTATATTTATCTACTATATTATCTTTAAACATTTTCTTGAATTTATAGATAGAACTGCATTTCTTTAGGTCATTTTCACAACTATTCCATATTTCTCTTGCCATAACCGATGTACATCTCTTTTTAATATTTGTTCTAGCTGTAATAATTCCAAACATAAGTATACCCCTCAACTCGTACTGATTGTCTTTAATTTGAAACAGATTCTGAATGCATCTTGGAAGCAGTTTCTTTTGTGCTTTAAATGCTAATAAAACTGTTTTCTGTGCTACTATATCATAGAATTTTAAGGTATTATACTTAATAAAGAGTTTATTAGTCGGTTCATAATATCCTGATCTATTTATTATCCTTATGGCTAGACTGGAGTTCCTCTCCTGCTGTTCAGGGGAAACATCCTCTTTACACACAGGGAGATGCAAGGAGACTGGACAGAAGATACAATGAGAGTTAACTGCAAAATGCTTCCCTTATGTAGTTATTAAAGGGCTATTTCACTGTAAAACAGTTCTGGGGCCATGGTAATGTCTAATATTGCCTTGCTAATGCTGTAATTGAAAAAAACAATAAAAATATTGATATATATATATATTTTGAAAATGAAAAATGAATTGTCGTTATTACACATTAGACATTAAAATGAAAAAAATTGTGAAATACCCTTTTAAAGAGGTAGAAAATAGCAATGTGACACATTTTAAGCTTGTAAATCTGTTATTTTTGGCAAATGTCCCCCCAGAATAGGTTAGGTTCAAGTAAGAGTAGAGTAACTTCACTATTGTAACTATTGTCACTGTATTAGATAAATATTGCCTTACTGACGTATTGCTCTTATATTTTAGTCTTTGGAAATGCGTGTATGTTATAAAGACTCGCTATTTGTAACAAAGCCATCTTAATTTTGCACAAATGCCTCTTGTAAATTATTCCTGTTGAGGGGAAGTTGGTCACATTACACAGTGTTGAACATTCTAAGGTTCCTCCTGCCTCCTCCACAAGCAGGAGGTGGCGTAGTCAGGCATATTATTAGTAACTGCTACTACAATTAGTAGTAACGAAGTGATCGTGTTTACCTGAGAGTGTGTCTCCGCTTGCCCTCCTATTTAGTAATGTCAACGATGAGTCATCAGCCTCCTCTGGTCTTTGAATCGGCTCCTCCTGTTCCTTTTTAATCTGTGGAGGTTCACCTACCTCCTGGACCAGACTGGGACTCCTCTCCTCCTGTTCAGGGGAAACCTCCTCTTTACACACAGGGAGGAGTGTGAGATCTAGAAGGAGTAGAGAGAGTAGGTCAACTCAAGTGCAGAAAGCAACTCAATGTGTTTTCTGTTTGGATAAGAGTAAAAACTTGCATCCGACTCATAACTCATGTTAAAAGTGTCCGATACTTGTGTAACGAACAACACACACATAATATTCAACTATATTGCAACTAAATCTGCACTAGATTACAGCATTATCAGCAGTCCCTGTATATAGAATCATTACTGTTTCACTGTATAAAGAATAGTGTTTATATAAACAGGTGGACGCTCAGCAGGTCATTATGGATACAGCTACAGCAGTGTGTTCCATAAGTACTGTCCTTCAGCTTCAACATTGTATTAAAACATTTACACTGGCTTATTTTGTTCTGGTTTTTCTTCTTCTTTTTTGTGTGAACTGCATCCTGATGTCCTACTGATGTAATGAGCCTTACATCCAACATTATTCACTGCTTTGTCCCAGTGTTACATGTGAATCAGTGACCTATCTTAACAAGACACTGTTAGTTAATCACATCATAGACTTAGAGCATGGCAAAACTGATGCCTGTCTGTTTATTGATGTGTGTGTCATGTCAGTCATACTTAGCCACAGTAGAGTTCAAATACACATTCATGAAATGTAAAATATCTAATTGTTCTGTGATGATTTCTGGTTCACTTATTTAGTGTTTACTACAACAATGACAACAACATGTCCCAACATGGGATTGACATTATTATGCTATAAGCTACTGTATTTGTCCTAGTTCCTATTTAAACTAACAGAGGCCTTTCATCTAAGCTGTTAAATAATCTGCATGTAGGTTTAAAGTAGCACTCCACCCATTTTCAACCTCATCTTCATATAATTGGTCCTCACTAATGCTCATAATAAGATGCCACAATTTCCGTCTACAGACTTTGTGTCTCACTGGTGGGCAATGGACAGTTCAGAAACCTGCCTACCAGTGACATTGTCAATGGGAATTCCAAGTTAAAAGAAACTACAGCCTTTAGATTCCTGTAAAGTTAGCATGCTGAAATAGAAGCCAATATTTTTTAAATCTTGCTTATTTTGAAGTCTTGCTTGAATTTAGTGTGAAGGTAATGTTAAAAATGGGTGAAGTGGTCCTTTAAGGCTGTTATGACATGCCAAGGATTGAAAGAAAACCATAATGTAAGTTGGAAACCATTTAAAGGTAATAATGGACACCTTGACATATTTACAAATTAGTCCATATCTAGACAACAATATCAGTCGCTTTAAAACATATATAATAATGATGATATGTAAATGACTTCAAATGATAAAAGTTCACCATAACAGCTGAAAAGGTGACTGTATGGGTAGCAGAATGGAACTTTAGAATCTTTACATCACCAGTGGAGGAAGTTGCTAGTTGTACATACTGTACTTACTGTACTTGGTACAATACTGGCCTATAAATGTACATTGTAAATGTCTAGCATTCAAAACCAGCTATAGTTACAATGCTGTGGAACCCTTTCTACTGTTAAATGTGAAATTAATATTGATGATTGAAGTGTCTCTGTATGTGTTTATATGGAGCTTGGTGGAGTTTACATGCTGGGTGAACTGCACACATGTAGCTTACTGAAGTGGCTAACGTTAGCGGCTAATGTTAGCGATGATGTAATCTCTCCAGACAGTCATGTAGAAATGAAAACAATGTGTTATTGTTTTCACTGAGTTCTTCAGTGGTGGATGAAATACTCACAGTTTTGTACTTAAGTAAAAGCATCAATACCACAATGTAGGAATACTCTGGTACTCTGTTAAGTAAAAGTCCAATAGGCCTATTCAAAATTGACTTGAGTAACGTTACACAAGTATTGGCATCAAAATATACTTAAAAAAACTAATGTATACAGCAGATCTACAAGCTCACAACTTGTGAGCTTGTAGATCGACTATTTTCAAATAGCCAAAGTATAGGGATGAAGTGGTTAATGCATGTTTTATAATAATAATCCAAATCTACAAAGTAACTAGTAACTAAAGTCTTAAAATAATTGCAGTGGAGTATAAGTAAAATATTTACCTCTGAGATGTAACGGAGTTAAAGTATTGGAAATTTGAAATACTCCAGTAGAGTAAATGTTCCTCAGATTTGTACTTAAGTACAGTACTTGAGTAAATGTAGTTAGTTACTTTCCACCACTGGTGCTCTTTGTTCTCCACTGGAATGAAAACAGGAGGACAGAGCAGCTGGTTTCAAACCAGTGTTTAAAGTGCTTTGAAGCTACAGTGTAGTGATTGTACCAACCTGTTCTGTGTAGCTTGATGACTGGTTTTAAAAGCAGCTCCAGTGTTCTGTGTTGCTGCTCAATGTGTTGCTTGAGGCACAAATGTTGGTCTTCATATTCTCTAATAATTCTGTTTACTTCACAATAAATCTCTTCAGCAGCCACAGATAGTCTCTGGTTGATGAAGGTCATCAGTGTTTGTATTAAAGACATATTTGAAGAGTGAATGCTGTGGGAAAAATGGAACAAATGAAGCTATTGTACAAGCTGAGCTCTCAGTGTGTGCGTGTGTGCGTGCGTGCGTGCGTGCGTGTGTGTGTGTGTGTGTGTGTGTGTGTGTCTGTGTGTGTGTGTTTGTGTGTGTGTGGCCAATCTGGCCATGTGTCTGACATGTCAGCTGGTTGAGCTCAACGTCCTGGTGATGATTTGATGCTTACCGCCACCTGCTGGTGAGGATGTGTACAAAAGTGGGTCAAAGTCTTGCATTGGTTTTAAATAACATTCAAAACGTCAGGTGTTATAAATGAGAAGAAGGTGCTTTCTGGTAGAGAATATTCATCTTAAAGGAATTAGAAAAAACAAGGCACTGGACTTTAAGTGAAACAAATACAATGATTTTGTTTCATTGGAAATTGGTTCTAAACAGAACATGATTAAAATATTAACTGTGATGCGTTTTGGCATCTAGCCTTCTTCAACAAGTTACATCCAACTGAATGGTGAAGAATATTTAAATGAATAAACAAAGGTAATTAAACACATGTAGTCATTTAGCATTTGGTGAATTGATAAAATATGTTTTCTCTGAACCCCAACCACTATTCTGTATATTCTGCCTTTATTCTCTCATAGCCTATATTATTGTCCATGTGGTGACATTCTGTAGTTCACACTTGAAGCGGCAATGAGAGAAATGAGTGCAGAGAACTCATGGATGCACAGCCTCAAACAACCACAACAGTAACAACAGTAACTATAGCAGCATATAGATGGAGATTTATTCTAATAAGATACGACTATTATTGATCATGTGGGGAAAATAATAATTGTGTACACACTGCTGCTGTGAAAGTGTATTAACAAAGCAATGATATTAAACCTAATCATCACATGAACATGAACACGGAGGCAAAGACCATTACACACATCACACATGATGACAGACAGGGACTTTAACACATATTGCTTTGTGTTTAGAGCATTCATTGATATGGGATGAATGAGTCTTTGAACCGTTTAATCTGCACCTGGGGAGTTGATATCCACAATGCAGAATGTGAGAGGGGTCTGATATGATTATGTGGATCTGTGTGATCATTGACTGTTCAATGTTTTGTAGGGAGGACTGTTATCTTACTCAGAGCTGAACACCTGTGACAATGTGATAGATGGATACCAGTGGTTCTCAACCTTTTCTGGATCAGGTCCCACTTGTGGGACTGAACATCCTACCACACCTCCATCATCAGGGGCTCATTCCTGAAGCGTCCCTCTGTGTCTCCAGGACAGCAGGCATGGAGACCGGTGCCTGAGAAATTAAAAGTAGAGGGTAGGAGGATGGTGCCATACTGGAGCGGGACAGAGCAACCTTCAGGGTGCTGGTAGCCAACAATCTGCTGGAGGTCTGGGCTGTGTTCTTGGTCCGTTGTTGCCCCGGGTCTGAGCACAGAGATGATCTTCAGCTGAGGTGATGGCAGACGCCAGGCTTGCAGGGCGGTGGCACTGTAACCTGGTAACAAAATGGAATCTCCACATGTGTGTGGTGGCCATCAAACTGGTGTGGTGGTGGTGGCCATCAAACTGGTGTGGTGGTGGCCATCAAACTGTACACCAGTAGTCGGGCCGCACACATCAGCAGAGGAGCTCAGCCACAGGCTTCGGCTGTTCCCTCCAAAGTTGTTATTGATTTGATTTTCTATTTCACGTTAATTTGCTTCATTCAACTACAAATGACATATATGCTTGTATGAAAAAAGGTATTTCACTTAGATTGTAAAACTCATGCACCTACACTTAAAGCTGCAATCTGGAACTTGTTTTAACCACTTTCAACCTGGTGTTCCTATTTTCGGCATGTCATTCTAGGCTACAAATAATAAAAATAACCAATCTACAGAAACAAAAATATATTGTTCCTGCAAGGAAAAAAGGTGGTACTTTTTAATGGAAATATCAAAATAAACATCTCACATTCATTAAAGCAAGCAATGTCAATTAGTTGAGCTGCCATTGAAAGTCAATTAAACCAGAGGTCAAATAAATATTACTTTTTCAAAGGGTTACACATATTTAAAAATGAGCCTTATCATGTGTCTCATTAAAACATCTCCAGAAAGCCACCACTGAAATTGATTATAAATATTCTGAAAAAAAGTCTACAATCTTTCAATTCAAGTAAGCCATTAGCATTAACCAGAGGTACTCTAACAATAAAAGTAACTTAACACCCTTAACCCCTCCATGATTTATTTATCCCTGCCAAATCTGCTTGGATTTATGAAGGTCCACATTTATACTCCCTGCCAGTGTAAAATTCCCACCACCCAATTAAATAAATATAGACTTACTACATGTTCTCTCACACACACACACCAAGAAAAAACACACAAACATTGATTGAACATATCTTGAGTTTAATTAGGCCAACAATAAGAAATGCTTTTTCATAAGTAATTAAAGGATGCAAACTAAGATGAACATTGTTATTGCTTCAAATCTAAAAATAGAAATGAGCTTTGGTTTCTCAAGAAACAACGACAAAGAAAATGCTCTGAAACCAAATTCTAACTTGAACAGGAACTCTGGTACAATTCACTGGTAGATGTCATTTTGTACCATTTTTGCAACACTTATATATGTGTATGTAACCACTTTAACCTTGGTGTCACAATTTTGGGCATGTCATTATAGGTGAAACTAAAAACTAAAAGGCCCATCTTCCAACTCACAACAATGTGACACTAACAAAAAGTATTTTGCTGAAAGGTTATTGCTCTATATTCAGATAGTAATCATTGCTATAGAGTGCTCAGTGTCTCTCCAGCTCTTTAAAAAACAGAAAATAAATGTGTATGTGGCTTGCCGATTTCAGCCAGGAAAGGGTAGTTTTATATCAGCTTCAATTTGATAGTGATCCAGTTTAAATTTTGTCTGCTCATGTCTTTGTATCATCACTTCGACTTTCACTTGTTTATCCTGTATCCTGTAAGAGCCCTCTCTCCTGATTGGATGAAATGTCAAATGTGTATCCTGACCTGAAATAGCAAAGAGCTGGAAAGACATGGAGACCCCTGTTACTGAACAAACACTATAGCAATGATTACTATCATAAAAAAATAACGATTTAAACACTTTTTTAAAAAACAAAACAACCATTTACCCTACTTTTAAGTGGTTAAGACAAGAACATCAACTGTATACACCATTATATACTGAGCATTAACATGTAACTGAAATAATATCTGCGCTGAATACATTGCTAAAACTTAGAATACAGAACTCAACCATCAAAATACAGTCAAATACAAAGGTGAGTAATGATGTGATGTTTTGTAATGAAAACGTTGTCTCAGTGCTCAAAACATTCATGTCAATTCCAAAAGACCCCATTTCCCATCTTACATCTAGACCTACAGGAAACTGGGAAGTGATCCTTTATTTGCCTGTTTCAAGGACACTGCTTGAAAACCTGTGTCTCCTCCAAAACCTGGTCTACAGGTCACAGTCAACCAGTTCACTGATGCTTTCATGGCCCTCCAATCCAAAGTGACATGGTTGTGTGGTGTTGACAGGTTCATGAATCCATCCAATGGGAGCAGGACACACTCTCTGTTAAGGAAGTCAGAGGAGAAGAGGGGTGAGAGGTCAAAGTCAGACATGGAAGGAGTCACCTCCCAGAAATGATTCTGTTGAGAAGTGTTATGGGTTTGTGAGAAAGAAAGCCAGAGAAAGGTTTATCATTTTAGAATCCTTTATGACTAAAAAGGTTTCAGTGACTACTGGTCATTCTCGACTTGAGATTTGGTAATATATAATTGGCTACAGTAGGTTTACATTTGAAATAGCAATTACTGATTCCTTTATTGAATACGATACGATACGATACGATACGATACGATAATACTTTATTGTCAGTTCACACTGAAATTTGTCTTGCGACCCAGCAGCCATGTATGCAACAATAAACAATAAACAGTACACACATTTGACATGACACAAGAAAACAAAACAAAACAAAATACATACATAAAGACATACAAAGACAAGAGCAATGTCCACCTCTCAGCCTACCCCAAGCCTACAACTCCTGATTAAGCCTCAATGTCGTCTGATGGACAAATGACCTCTTCAGTTTGACCTTATTGTATGTAGGAACACTGTATCTCCTTCCTGAAGGCAGCAACCTATATTCTCCATACAAAGCATGGCTAGTGTTTGAAGTGATATTCCTTGCCAACCTTATCATACTGTCATTATACGTAGATGTATAGAGCCTCTGAAGTGGTTGTCCAACAATCTTTGAACAAATGTTCAGTTGCTGCAGCAGTTGTGACTTTAAGGCTACAGACAGACATCCATACCAGGTGGTACTACAGTACTGCAGAACACTCATAATAACAGAAGTGAAAAACAAAAGAAGAATCTGTCTACTAGCACCAAAAGATCTCAGGCGGCGAAGGAAATAGACTCTTTGCTTTGTCTTCTTACCCACTGATTCAATCTGGTCTTTCCATGACAGAAGGTGGTCGATTACTACTCCTAGGTATGTATACGAACATACCTGGTTGATCTGTTCACTATGAATAGTAATGGGGGATCTGTGTATCTCTAGTGGGGCACCAAAAACAATCTCCTCTGTCTTTTTTGTGTTAATGATAAGAGCGTTGTTATCACTCCACTCCACCACCTTATTTACTCTGTGTTGGTGCAGTCCAGGATCACTGGAACTATCCAAAAGAGAAATCAAAACTGTACTTTAGAATGTATTGGTCTGGTTTGTCAGTGCGACATTCAGACAGACATTCCTCAGTACGACAGCTGTCAGTATAAAGGGTGAAAAGTACAGAAAATAATCAGTCTCAAGACTGTGAAAATTCAAGATTAAGGATGTTTTTTTGTTACATCCTAATTATTAAGACAGTAAATGATTGGCTTTGGGCTGTAGCAACAAAAGAAAATAGCAAATAATAATATAAATAGCAGTAAAATAGTACCAAAAATATAGTGCAACAATTGCACAATGTAACATGTCTTTGTTATAGGTGAATGGGTCCTACCTCTGTGTGTGTGTGTGTGTGTGTGTGTGTGTGTGTGTGTGTGTGTGTGTGTGTGTGTGTGTGTGTGTGTGTGTGTGTGTGTGTGTGTGTGTGTGTGTGTGTGTGCGTGCGTGCGTGCGTGCATGCGTGCATGCGTGTGTGTGTATGTCTATGTGCGCGTGCGTGCATGTTAATGTGTGTGTGTGTGTGTGTGTGTGTGTGTGTGTGTGTGTGTGTGTGTGTGTGTGTGTGTGTGTGTGTGTGTGTGTGTGTGTGTGTGTGTGTGTGTGTGTGTGCGTGCGTGCATGCGTGCATGCGTGTGTGTATGTCTATGTGCGCGTGCGTGCGTGCATGTTAATGTGTGTGTGTGTGTGTGTGTGTGTGTGTGTGTGTGTGTGTGTGTGTGTGTGTGTGTGTGTGTGTGTGTGTGTGTGTGTGTGTGTGTGTGTGTGTGTGTGTCCGCACGGCTGCACGTGCATGTGTAGGGCATAGGGCCTGCCACAACAAATGTGCATATGTGTACATAGTTGTTTGCCTGTCTGTGTGTGATTCCATCAACTGTCATCACCTAAGACAAGAGCAGATGGGTGTTGTGGGGAGGCCACTGTCACTGTTGATGATGTAGATGCTGGTGATGATGACCTCACTTCCTGGGTGGATGTAGAGGTTGTGGAATTTAATCCATCAGTGGACGGGGGGGCCAGCATGGGGTCAGAATGGTGATTGGAGGAACTATTTCCAATCAGGGGTCTCCAAACACCAGATTTGTCCTCCGTTCGGGTCTTCTTCTTAGCAGGGCCTTCATCAGTATTTAACTGTAGACTAGCAGAATATTACACAATACAGCAGCATATTATTTACACAACATGTAAATAATGTTCCACTGAATATTACAGTGATAACACTTCCAGAGGGGAGAGATGGAAGTAATGCAGGAGGTGGATGCTAGCTGTAATGACCATTATCCATAGAGTACTCTCTTATCCAGAGTAAGGCCATTTAAATACCATAGATATGAATCTGTCATAAACTTCACCCATGATCTTCATAAAACTGGTCCTCACTAATGTTCATTATACAATGTCTGTCTGCTCACTCTGTGTCTAAGAGGGGGGGGCTATGGACAGCTCAGAAAACTGCCTACCAATGACACCATTGGATGGCAGATTTGGTGATTTCAAATATTGCAAACCTTTTTATATTTACGGGGCCAGAGCTCAGCTCTGGACCTGTTTTATTATTCCCTGTATTCTGTTTCTTCTGCCACTTTTCGCAGTTCTGGGTGAACCGTGCTGTCGCTTTTTACGAAACTCGGCCATATGGTAGATGGTCATGAAAAACTATCAAGAAATAAATCTCACAATCTTTCGTCAAAAGGTGGCGCTATAGCACTCAATTGAAAATGCCAACTTTGAACAGGTACAACTCATGCCCTGTTTGACCTACAGCCATAAAACTTCAATACACACATGCGTCTACTCATGATGAACAACTTTAACCCTCTGACTTTTGACCTCTGACCTTTAGATCTCCCACCATTTTGAATTATATGAAAAACAGTTAAAACCTATCTCCTCCTGGGATTTTTGAGTAATCTGCACGAAACGTTTTACACATGAACTTTGGACCTATGCCGACAAACTGATGCAAAAGATTTTCCATAAGTGAAAAAATGAAGCTTTAATGAGCCAATGAATATTGCAGTTTTATGACAATTATTCATCTGCCCCTAACACATACATGCAGACTCACATTTCTTTGAAACTTTGCGTTAATGTTGAGGGTCATTCCAAATATTACTGAAACCAATCTTACTCCAATTGGTCAAAGGGGGGCGCTATAGCGATTTTTTGAAAGTGCAAACTTTAAACAGGCAAAAGTCATGCCTCGTTTGGCCGACAGCCATTAAACCTGCTTACACATGTGCCTTGACTCATGAGGAACACATGTATCACGTTGACCAGTAAGCTCCCCCCTTAGATTGTCCGCAATTTTGAGCAGTTTGAAAAACACTTAAACCCAGGATTTTTCAGCTATTTGCGTGAAACTGTATCATCTGTGTGATCTCCTTTTTCACAGGTTCTTGTCTGTTGGTCCAATGGCTTCTCCCTTAAACGTGTGCCTCACAACCTGAAGGTTGCCAGTTCAAGCCTCACTTGATGCGGACTTCATTAAAGTTGCATTGCACACAACATGATTGTGTCAATTAATACATGTGCAATTGTTAAACATAACCTGAAATACAGTCGGTGCCTATTGACTTTGTCGTTTGTCATGTTGACATCACACTCCTCATTTGCCTCACTCACTCGTGCAGTAAATGTAGTTCCAAATACTACCACGAGGTGGCGCTTTGGAGTCACTTTTTTTTTGTTTCAAACAGACAGACAGACAGACAGACAGACAGACAGACAGACAGACAGACAGATGAGATCTGAGTCCTGACCTGGGAGTCATAAAAAAATAGCAGATCTACAAGCTCACATTGCCTGGCGTGTGTGTGTGTGATTATAATTATAATTATAATTAATATAATATATATACTACTATACACGTCGTGTAGACCTACTTGTAGATTGGCTTTTTTTTTTTTTTCTTGCATCATTTGCTGTGTAGTATTTATCTTACTTGTTTCTACTATTTTGAAAATGCGCAGACAGTGTAGTGGTGGAAGCTGACGATTACTGATTGTAGGGCCCGCGTTCGAATCCCATGCTGTGAAGAAGTGTAATTGCTATTTTTGAATTTATATCGTTAAATCAATGTTAATGTAACTCGTTACACCCCTGGGGGTCCCCGGACCCCACTTTGAGAACCAATGGTCTCTCTCTCTCTCTCTCTCTCTCTCTCTCTCTCTCTCTCTCTCTCTCTCTCTCTCTCTTCTCTCTCTCTCTCTCTCTCTCTCTCGTTCTTCGACAACTGTTAATAAAGTATGCAATCAAATACACTGTGTGTGTGTGTGTGTGTGTGTGTGTGTGTGTGTGTGTGTGTGTGTGTGTTAACCGCAGTGTTAACCGCAGTTTAGGTTGGATTTGGGTCAATCAAATATAATTATTAATTAATATCGGATAAACCGCGGGTGAAATATTGCAGTAAATAATTTAATGACATCTAATATATCTATCCATAAAATAGCTAAATCTCTGCGTGCTTGTGTCTGTAGAGTGTGTACAGCAGCCTCTGTGCGATGCGATCACAAAAGCAGTGCGCTCAAAGAAAGGCTATTTTCACTACTTTGGCTACTCTAAATCGAAATTAAATATTAAAGTCGGTGCCTATTTACAACCCGTACATCTACATAAACGTTCAGATTTCAAATATAAAGTGCTTAACTCATGGCCATGGATGTTACAATTCACTTCGAGTGGGTATAAAGTACCTGTATCTTCCGTATTGTTCAATAAAAAGCATTTTAATCCGATCGGTGGCCATTTTCTCATAGAGTTATAATGTATCAGAGTGCAATACTCCTCCCAACCGATAGGGTCGCGTAAATGAAGCCAATGGAGACAATTCGAAGACAATAGCCACCAATCCGATTAAAAAGATTTTTATTGAACAATAGGAAGAAGATAGGTGTACTTATGCGGGCCCATACATAATTGTAACATCCGTGGCCATGGGGTCAGCACTTTATATTAGAAATATGAACGAGCTGAGGGGGAACCTGATAGCAGAGTTCCTCACTTGGCTTATTTGGAATAGGCTGCATATCATTAACATAACCGGTTTGACAAGAGACTGGGCCAGTGTTGTAGGCTAGTGCTAATTTTGGAAGTGGGGGAGCACGGTTCTTGAGCCAGGCCGCGCTGCGCTAAAACGCACTGTCTGTGCCTGTGGTGGCCTACTGAAAGCTATAATAACATAGTAGTAATGACAAGGGTGCAATTATATTCAATGATATTTAATTGTTTTGTGGAAAACGCATGGCTCATCATGCTTAATTAAAGAGAGACTCACTTGCCTTTTCTTAGTGCTTTTCATTGTTTGGACAGAAGACATTATAAACATTTAGCCAATATTCGATCATCATTAAATAACAGACAGTGAACTGGTAAACTGGTGACAGCATGTCATGGATAGCACATTCATTCTTAAACAATATTGAGGAAGAAATAAGAATGGAAATAAAATAAAACAAACCAAAAAGACGCCAATAACCCCAGTCTTATAAAAATTGCCAAAGTGGGTCTGGGTTATCTCAGGCTGTGCCACTCTGGTTTTTGTGCTTTCTGCCGCGCGATGTGCTCGCAGCCAAGTCTTGACATAAGGCTCTGGATTCCAGGACCTGAGCGGAGGTCCATACTGTCTAATAAACATCAGAGCCGACACACGTTCTGTATGCAGTCGCGAACGGAGTGATGTTATGAGGTTCAATGTTCATCAAACTAAAGCCGCACTCGCATTCTGCCGAGCTGCATGGAATGAGCATATTACAGTTAATAAGGGGTACAAGTGCACCTTTCTCCTCCACATTCTATGTAGGCCTATAGTCCCTAAAAGCATTCACTGAAGATTTTTCTAAGGGTTTTCTAAATCTCACCTGCACAACCCAATATTATGCATCTGAACAAATAGCCTGCCTTGATAACCCT
>NC_137608.1:4296082-4428582 GCF_963280865.1 Gymnoscopelus braueri
AATTTTCTCTGAAGATCTACACAAATCAAATGTCAGGGCATTATTCCACTGATTAATGCCACTTAATCAGTTTCACCTAATGTTAATAATTCTGTCAGTCAGGAAGTCTGTTTCATAAATGCATTCAGTAAGCCTGCCCTCGTTTGTTCGTCCTCCATTCAGTATGTCTCGTTTTCTTGATTCTTGCAGGTCACAATGGCCATGTTAAAGGGAGAAACCATGACACTTGTCAATATAGAGGAAGGAAGTCAATACCGTAGAGTGGAAACAAGACTCCCTGTTCGGATTTGGTGGTGACAAGACCCAGGCCTACCATGTGTGCACATATAAGTGAGTTGAGGAGGCCATACTTTGAGGGGGGTGTTCTAACATGAGTGTACATACAAATGAGTGGTACTGGGTGGTTGTACAGGGGAATCCTATTATGAATGTGCAAAAATCTTTGTATACATACATACGGTTACGGTATGTAAGGTATGTGCGTGTGAGTGTGCCAGGCAGTCGGTCGGATCAGTGGATCTAAAAAAAAATACTAATAAATCCTCAATTCCCCATATATGGAGTTCCTGATGTTATCATAGACTTTCCTGGACTTCCGTCACACGGAACTCCACACAGTATATGGGCAGAAAAGGGACACAAACAGAAATCTTCATTGTTGCACAAAGGTAACGAAATTAGCCGATCAACAAGTTCACAACGCCTCGTGGGAACTTGTAGATCGGCTATTTTTACTACTTTAAATAGTTTTTAAAATAATAATAAAAACTAACTAATTTTCCATCCGACAGCGACGATATGCGATGCGATGCAAGAGTGTTGACTAGCAGTGCGGACTAGCACTTTCTCTATGGAAAAATAACAAAAACGATGGAGTTTGCACAAAAACTAATTTCACTCATTGTTTTACACCTGTAAACCTAAGCTGTGACAATAACGTTTATTCTGATTCTGATTATAGCATATAGACTATCTTGTGTTTCCTCAGTAGAAAACATCATACATGTATAATAACTTCCTCTTTTTTACTACAGAATGCGAGGAGGCTCTCAAATCCCGGTCTACATCCAGGTCGGCTTCAAAGCGCCGCCGCAAAGCCTCAAGGTTGATCACACTTTTCAGTTCGGAATGCAGAACGGAGTCATCTTCCTGGTCCTCCACAACAAGTCCCAGACTCCCTACCAGGTACCCAGATATTCTACAACCGAATTGTCTGTTTGAGCAATGATTTCAAATAGCCCACCATGGAAAAAACATAGCCCCAAATTCCATACCTAGAGTTCTGAAAGGCTTGCTTTGTCATATTTCCTAAGACTCTGAATTGTATGATTAACAATAAATGTTCACAATTATCAATGAGTGATCACAATTATCTCAATCCGCTCACTATAGAGAGGCTCATCACCGTCAAACAGTAAACTGACCTTACATTCTGTTAATATAATATAATGGATACATTTTTTAAATCAATTTGTCCACTTGCTGAAACTGACGGCACTTAGCTTTGAGCAACAGTGGTGAGTGCGACACAAGGCTTGTCATACAGTATACATACACAGTAAAGTGTTTTATTTTATTTTATTTTTTTGCATTTTGGCTCTATATGCCTTAATCAGCGTAATCTGTTTTTTTTTAGGATAAAGACTTATAGAGGGTAAACACGTCGATTACCATGTCGCTTGTCTTACTTTAAAATACAATTCGTTCTAGTGTTACATATTCATAGATCTTAGAATTTCTCAAAGAGGTAGAAAGAGTGGAATAGATGCACTTCCAGCTTGTCTTAGGTTTTTTATTTCATTTCTACTACCGTATAATTTTTTGTATGAAAACCACGTTAAAACACATAAGCAGAGTAGTTTATCACATACTTTAAAACGTGTCTGGAGGACTTAAATTGACAATAAAATGTGTTTAGCTACAGTGGCCTTAGCACTTTCATTTACAATGTATTCAAATGTAGTAATATTCTGAATGTTTCAATTGGGCTTTGAGAGTGGTCGATGTGCAAACACTTAAATTAGACTGTGGGTTTAATAACGGTCGGTATAGCCAAGCGTTCACCAAATTTATTCTCAGATGATCCTAATCGTTTTCCACCTGATGTATTTTCAGAATCGTTTCATGATGGACCCCAAGCAGCAGTGGCTGAGTTCTGCCAATGAATATTTGAAAGCGTACAGCTGCAAACTTGTAGACCTTTCCTGGATAGCTGGAGATTACCTTCGTGACATTCAGTGAAATCTGGTTGGGAAACCAACTTCAGGGGGCGGTACCATCAAAGCTGAAAACGTTTGCCGGTTTTTAGTGTGGTTGCCCTAACAGGGCAACCAGACTATAGTACTTGATGAACTTTATTATTCCAGCTAGATAAACAATACTTTGCCGTGCTTCTCCTCCCACAGTTTTTATTCCCCAATGTCGTGCCATATGTCAAAATGACCGTCTTGATCTGGAATCGTGCGCTTGTATTTTGCTAAGAGATTGGTTAAATAGTTTAATTGATATTGATTTATTAGTGCATTAAATTTCCCCATCCGCTTTAATGGAAAAGTGAAAAAACTCAAATTCAAGTATTTTTTTCTCAAAAACCGTAAGAGCTAGAGTTACCAGATTTGGAGGGAAGGTTTATAATTTAGTCCGAAATTATTTAAAAAATGATCACACCATTCGGCCACATGGTGGCGCTATAACAGCCCCCTTTACGTTTTGGCCTATAACTCTTGAACCGTAGGTCGTAAAATCTAAATTTCTTTTCACCTGGATTCCTTGGGTCACGACGCATCTCCCCATATAGGCCACGCCCATTTGCGTCACGATAGATTTTCCGCCATTTTGAATTTTCTTCAAAACACACTTTTTGCACCTTTTCCTACAGATTTTTTCCAAATCTCACACAAATCGGTACACATGATCTCTGGACCCATGCGATAATCTGGACCGAAACAGAATTTTGATAGTCCATACCGTTCGTCCGTAAATGGCTTCCAAAGTTAGCGGGAGGGGCCCGTTTTACAAAAAAGCCCACAAATCACGAACAAAACGTCCAGTCAATCCCAAATTTGAATCACATGTCAAGTGTGGTTTACTCAACAAATCCCCATTCCACTTTGACCCATAGGGGGCGCCACAACTGTGCAAAACGTAACCGTTTGATGCAAAAACATGATTTTTGGGGGTATCACTCCTCTCAAATTGAAAAGCAGGTGATCTCAGGAGTGACATGACGATGTCATTGGCCCGCTACATTTGTGGGAGGGGCTTATTTATTTTAGTGGGAGGGGCCTATTTCTTCAAATCAAAACGCCATGTATCACGAACA
This sequence comes from Gymnoscopelus braueri, assembly GCF_963280865.1. Lineage (NCBI taxonomy): Eukaryota > Metazoa > Chordata > Actinopteri > Myctophiformes > Myctophidae > Gymnoscopelus > Gymnoscopelus braueri. The sequence continues at coordinate 4,299,405 of NC_137608.1, forward strand.
CAGGATCCAATCAGCACCAAATTCGAATGGCACGTCACGCGGCCTCCGATGGTATTCCTCCAAGCATATTCCTCAAGTCCGGGCGGCGGCAACCTGCGACCGGCGTCGGCGCAACCACACTTTGCAATTGCCCTGAATTGCGACGCGTCTAGTTATTTCTTGTTCTACACTGTAATTGTATTGTCTTTTTTTCTGCTTCATTATCCCCGCCAAGCCGGAACGGCTGAAAGAAAGGGATTTTGTTTTCGGTCCTGTGAGTCCGTCCGTCTGTAAATCAAGCAAATCTCGGTCACCGCTTTGCAAACTTTGCACACACCCATTAGGCCAAGGAAGAACCTCTGCCCCAAATTTGTGCAAAACCTCTACAGATTCTGTCCAAGCCTCATGCAAATCGGTAAACATTATCTCTGTAGTCATGTGATCAAATCATGTTTGTCAGATTTCTCATATTCAATTCCGATTGGCTGTACAATTTGCGGGAGTGGCTTGTTTTGCATTTCCGGTTTTGATTTAACTCATTAACCATGGCGTCCCTATTTTGTAAAATGTAAAAAAAAAAAAGAAGAGAAAAGAAAAGAAAATAGCAGATATACAAGGCAACAGTATGTGATACATTGTGAGGTTGAAAATGGGGTATTTTCGCTATTTGGCTCATAATGATGATGCTTAAGTGATTAATAACTATTTTGAATTCTATTCAAATGTCCTTTGTGTTTCTTCTGTCTTAATGTTTTATGTGAACCGATTTGCCTTATTGAAATGTGCTAAAATTGTACTTGTCTTGCCACCCTTGAATCAACCAGATGAATAAACACAAAAACAAGACTTTGTTGTACCGACTAGATTAGTACTTTTACTTTTGGTAAATTAAGTATATTTTTATGTCAATACTGTTGTACTTCTTTTACTCAAGTCAATTTTGAATACCAGACTTTTACTTGTATTGTGATATTGATACTTTTACTTAAGTAAAACGTGAGTACTTCCATCACTGATTATTGATTTATAGAATAAGTACTGTGCTTTCTAAATTGTACTGTAATTTTTTTTGAGTAGCTGCATGTACTTTACTTTGAGTACTTTGTTTTTTTCTTGTGACGTTTAATTGTAAAAAAAAAAATGAAATACATATATTTATACTTTTTGACTCTTTCTATGAAGGTTGTGTCGTGAATATCGGGTCCTGTCTATTGTCTTAGCTGTGAATCTAGACATAGGATCCGGTTGAACTCTTGGTTCTCACAAAGCGCATTCTAAAATTAGGCAAGAGTGCCTGTTTGACACTAGAACAGTTGCCCTTTTCAGTCAAGCCAGCCGAGATAAGTTAAAACAAACTTATAAAACGTATACTAATCTTTTCTAAATTCACAGATAGATAGGACTAAGTTTTAGTAAAATAGGGCCGAGGGAAAACCCTTTAGTGGGATAGAATGATCACTCTGTGTCTAAGTCCGAGGTTAATGACGGCATCATTGTTAAAGGGATTTTGACGCTCTTTCCAGAGAGCTCCGACAGTTGGAGCAGAGCGCTTTTCTTTTAAGTAACTTTAATCATCTAGGTCATTCATACAACATCGAATATATTACTGTTTAGACTTATTTCAAAGCTAATAAAATGTTGAACAATAATGTTAGAACGGGAGCATATGGAAAAGTACAGTCTTATAGATAAGGTTTAAGGGAATGATGTCATGTGTTCAGATCAAGGCAGACGCTATTTTCAGTGTCCTGGGAGGAGAAGGCGGGCCAAGCATTGTTTAGACAAGGAGCCTATTTGTGATTGACGGTCACAGACAGTAGGTAGTTTATTTATACTAAACTGTCTGTATATAATGGCTCGCATTGGAAGCAAACAGGGCTCTGTGATTCTGGACCCATGCAGATGCCACATTCAGTAGGATAAGGCAGAACCTATGGATAAGATGCGCTATATGTTGAATTGACTCGAACGTATAGATTGTTAAAAGAACTCTGACAATAAAATGGAATTGTTTGAGAATGAAAGCTCCGGTCTCTGACACTGATTCTTTATTCCCCGCCTCCGGAAATGGATCCGTATTTCTGCCGGTTCCCTTATGACTCAGATACCACAGTTGCCATTAGGGTAGGCTACTTTTTACTTCTAGCATAGCCTTGAAAGTCAGCTGTTTAGGCCTAGCCAGGTTAGCCTACTTCAAGTTTGAATAGTGTGACCGGACTGATTCTCACCTGTTTCACCTCATTTGAGATGAACCAGGTGCCCAGAGTTATACTATAAACCCTATGCATTACTACCCATGTTTACTCTTTTTATTACTTTTCTTTTCACTCCTAGCTGTAATCTATTTGAATGTTATAATCTGTCACGTGTTTCTTAACTGGGGTACTGCCATGACATTTGAATTTCCACTGCTGGATCAATAAATTTATGGTCTATAGAATAGATCATGCAATAAATAGAAAACCAAGGCGACAGATTAGATTAATTTGAACACTGCTCTGTCAGTTGCTAAAACTTTACATTGAAAACAAAAGAAGGCTTTTGCAGAGCGTCTAGATCTGAGTTTGTGCACTATTTAAAATCCCTTATATCCTTAACCTGACTCGGCCAGATGGGGGCGGTATTGAGTTTCAGAATCCACCCTGCATCTGGGATCGCTCAGCAAGTAGAGCTACCCGCACTGTTGCGTGTACGAACCAATCAGCGGCTGCAAGGGGCGGGATCATCCAATCACCTGCCAAGTAGGCACCCTATTGTTATTGTATCTACCAGGCCGAAGGCGTGGCAGAGACTATGGCCCTCATTTATCAATGGAGTGTAAAAAACTAAAACATTTTTGCCTTATTTTTGCCCTTACGCCAACGTGTGAGATTTATCAAAGGATCTTATACAGCCAATCCTAGCGTACATTTGGTACACAACAGTGAACCAAGGTCAAGTTTTGAGGGTTTATGTGTTAAATGTCTGAAAATACACATTAACATGAATTCAACATAGTAACAGATAAAAATTGTAAACAAATGAACAAAAAATATATATGTTTACACAGAATTGATGATAGTACTGGCAAACAGGTCTATGTAATTTATGAAAATGTTTAATCTGCAGCGAAATTGTCGATATGTGGGGGTCCCTGCTGCATCTCTCTCTCAGCCAGACCCCTTGGCCTGAACATTTTTGAAAACCCCTGATTTATTTACTTTGACTAAGGCCTGTGTACTTCGTGGTCAAGTTGGGAGCAGAAAAAACAATAAACCATCCAATATATCATACTTTAGTAACCTTTCTCTTAGTTATGTATGTGCTAACTGCATGCTTGGCAAACATTTCCACTCCTTATTTATTCCAGTGGTACCCAGAACAGTTACATACCATTTGAATATCCTATAAACCTACATTTTATAAACGGTAAAACATAATTATTATTCACATACATTTCCAAGTGACTATTCCAAGTGTGTGCGTGTGTGTGTGTGTGTGTGTGTGTGTGTGTGTGTGTGTGTGTGTGTGTGTGTGTGTGTGTGTGTACGTGTGTGTACGTGTGCGTGCAGGTGCGCGTGTGCGTGCGTGCGCGGGTGTGTGCGTGTGTGTGTGTGTGTGTGTGTGTGTAGTTAAAATAAGTGTTAAATAGCCCTGTATTCTGAAATCATTGCTGTAGAGTGTTTGTTCAGTAACATGGTTCTCATGCATCTCTCCAGCTCTTTAATTAAACAGAAAATTCATTTTCAGGTCAGGATACCAATCTCTACAATCAGGAGAGAGAACTCATGCAGGATACAGAATAAACAAGTGAAACTGCAAGTAATGACACGAAGAAATGAGCAGACCAAATTGGAATTGGAACACTATAAAATTAAGCTGAAAAATGGGTGCTCTATCCTGATTGGCTGAAATTGGCAAATCACCTGACTTTTTTTTTTCTTCTGTTCATTAAAGAGCTGGGGGGACAGAGAGTCCCCTGGTACTAAACTAACACTGTTCTTTATCAATGATTAGTATCACAATATAGACTAGAGCTTTAACCCCAAAAAACTTTTTTTTTAACCCAAAAGTATCATTTATCCTACCTTTAACTATAATAACCCTGATCTCAGTTGTCATGAATTTCCACAGTCATGACAGGTGTGATGTGTCTGTCATCGTGGCCATGACTTTAAAATAACCGTCGGAGTGAGAGAACGAATTGTCTCCTTTCCGTCTGAGAAATCCATTCTCTGAGTTGTAATACATCTCCTTAAAAAGATCGCAGTTGCAAGTTTAGTTTTTTCCAATGAATCCCCCCGCATGCCAGTTTGAGTACTGGTTGTAGTCGTAGGGCACAGAGAACATGTAAGCTAGCTTCTTGGAGTGCGATTTGCTGCTTGGATTTTGGAGCTCGTAGGTGAAGACACCGACAGCGCCCCTAGCAGTGTTGGGTGTCTTTTTGAACTCAACGATGGCCTCCTGGCCGGAGCCGATTTCGTGCGGTAAAGATCTGGTGCAATGGCCACTGGAAACGTACATCCTTAATAGTAGGAAGAAAAAATAAAGTTAGAGCCAGAGGCGTAATTTCAGAAAAAATAGGGGGCTGCAAAAATGTATTACCACTTAAACCCCATTTCTGAAAATAGTGGATCTACAAGCTTATAGATCCACTATTTTTGCAATTTATTTGGGGTGGAAAGAGAAAATGTTTGAAAGTGTTCGCCTAAAATGACATGACCAAAAGGAAGGGACCAACATGCATGTGTCACATATACTGTAGATGGACGGGCATGGATTGAGATGCCCTCATCGTTCATCTGAATCTGAATTTGAGGTTAAATGTGAGCACTAGGGAGCATCAATCATCCACCATCAAGAGTTCCACCACCAGGTTCTGGTGTAGTTTCAATCCGGCTGCTGTCAGAATGCTGAATGGGGCATAAGCCTGAATGAGGCATAGGCCTTGTTCAGCAGCCTGACAACAGGCGGCGCAGACTTTTCTGGCTCTTCCTGAACACACCTGTGGATTATACCAGGGACAATGATTTGGACTTTAGCCCCCCCCTCAGACACACCTGTGGACTACACCAGGTACAAATGACTTTTTGTTGCACTCCCTCATGGAGCTACTTGCGGATTATACTAGGGTCAGTCCACTCTAGGTGGACACGCACTGACCTTTTGCACCTTAATCCCTTGTATAACGCACTGACTTTTTTATTGTGCTCCTTTTCCTCTAAGCACCTTAACGTCCATTGTCTATCATGCACAGTATAAGTATAACATGCACAGTATACAATACATTGCTGCTATGCTCAGGCACCTTAGTTTAGTTTTTTTTATTATCTCAGGTAATTTGTAAATATGTAGATAACTTGTCTGGCCTTCTGTTGCTCTCTTGTTTTGATCTCCTTCCCACTTGCCCCCCACCCTCTTCTTCTCCCCCCCCTCTTCTTTCTATGGAAACTAACGTTGCGATGGGAACGATGTACAAAAAATAATTTCACCCACTTTTTTACCTTGTAAACCTGTGATGTGACAATAAAACTGATTCTGATTCTGATCAATATTCCAATTGCCATCCCTCGAGACCCCAAATGACAGCCCAGTTTAGAGCAACTGATAATAATAATAAGGGTAATAATAATAATAATAATAATAATAATAATAATTCCTTTTAACAGGTCGTTCATGAAAGTCCTTGCGGTCTTGTTTCCAATGAGAACCTGTGAGCAATTCGGGGTTAAGAGTCTTGCTCAGGGACAAATTTCATTTCATCGACACATATGCTGGCCTCCTGGCCTGGAATCGAACCTGGGGCAATCAGGGCCTCTGGCTCCCTAGGCGGGCTCACTAACCACTCAGCTATGGCCCCCTATAATAATAATAATAATAATAATAATAATAATATTTGTTTTATTATTCTGAATACAACATTTATGGACTGAACCAGAATGGTAATAACAAAAGACGTTGTGGTCTTGGTCTGATTGACTATAGGAGAGAGATGCTTTCAAAAACAGCAGATCTATTCATTCATTCATCATTTGTGGAGGAAAGATGTCTGTCTGTATGTCTGTGCGCACACGCTGCACAGACAGACACGCGCACGCGCACGCGCACGCACACACACACACACACACACACACACACACACACACACACACACACACACACACACACAGACAGACAGACAGACAGACAGACAGACAGACAGACAGACAGACAGACAGACCCAGGCCGTGGGAGCGTAACCGATGCGCTTTCTTAATTATAATATAATAATAAAATGTATAATAATCCTACACTTCGCAGATATGAATTATTATATTATGAACCATACACTAACCACTTCAGACCTATTATATACATACGCTATTTGAAAATAGCAGATCTACCAGCTCACATTAACTGTTGTTGTGAGCTTACATTTGGGGCTGTCATTACTGGATAGTGGATTATTTCTGGGGGGCAGCTGTAGGCAAGCGGTACATTGCTGGAGATAGATAGATAGATATTTAGATAGATTTAAAGATAGACAGACAGACACACAGACACGCATTTTTTGGGGGGTTACGTTTTTTTCATTTTTTCATTTCTGAAACCGCTCCATTGGCGGCGCAAAGGTGGAGCTTGGGGGTCCCTAATAAAACCCCCCAAAATGTTAGCCTACAGTGGGCTATGTACAGTAGACGTTGTGTATTATTATGTTACGTGCGTAATTACGCACGTAGAAAAATCCTGCTTGATATCCTTAGATAAAGACAGAAAATAGATTATAATAAACTAGACTGATACCAAATGAAAATATAAACTTGTCAGATCATAGAAACATTAAAATTATTAGAATTCAAGTACAATTGCCAGAGATCTGGCCGAATGAAATCTCAACTGCTCTCTGTGTCATGCGCAAAATATGCTGATCTACAATTGTTATGAGTCACCCCCTGGGCTTGGGTGGGGGGGGGGTCCGGGGGTGTTCCCGGTGGGTGGGGGGGGGGGATGAACAGCCGCGCCAGAAGACTGCAGATATGGTCGATGGTTCAGAACAAACCGACCCCGACGCTGTCATGACGCCGTCGCGGCCTGCACCGAGGCAATTCCGACCCAACCGACGCCGTCGCGACCCAACCGACCCAACTGACGCCGTCGCGACCCAACCGACGCCGTCGCGGCCTGCACCGACGCAACCGACGCCGGCGCGGCCTGCACCGACGCAATTCCGACCCAACCGACGCTGGCATGACGGCTACCGACCCCGCCGACGCTGCCATGAAGCAGTCGCTACCCGCCGACCCCCCCATACCGACCCACAGACGGAGTCGATCCTTCATGGCACGCAACGTCTATTTCTGATCCATCGACCATATCTGCACTCTTCGGGCGCAGCTCTCCCCCCCCCCCCCACCTGCGTGCCCCCCCACCACCGGGACCACCCCCCGGACTCCCCCCCCCAAGCCCAGGGGGTGACTCATAACAATTGTAGATCAGCATATTTTGCGCATGAGACAGAGAGCAGTTCATTCGACCAGATCTCTGGCAATTGTACTTGAATTCTAATCATTTTAATGTTTCTATGATCTGACAAGTTTATATTTTCATTTGGTATCAGTCATGAATTCATTATATTTTATTATGCATTATTTTCTGTCTTTATCTAACGATATCAATCAGATTTTTGCCACGCGCGTAATTACGCACGTAACATAATAATACACAACGTCTACTGTACATATATAGCCCATTGTAGTCTAACCTTTTTGGGGGTTTTATTAGGGACCCCCAAGCTCCACCTTTGCGCTGCCAATGGAGCGGTTTCAGAAATGAAAAATGAAATAAACTTACCCTAAAAAAAGGCGTGTCTGTGTGTGTGTCTGTCTGTCTATCTTTAAATCTATCTAAATATCTATCTATCTATCTAACTATCTATCTCCAGCAATAGGTACCGCTTGCCTACAGCTGCCCCCCCCCCCATAAATAATATCAGTCCAGTAATGACAGCCCCGAATGTAAGCTCCCAACGCGGTGATTAGCAACACGTTGTTCAACAAATAGCAGATCTACAAGCTCGGTTATTGTGAGCTTGTAGATCTGCTATTTTCGAATAGCGTATGTATAAAATAGGTCTGAAGTGGTTAGTGTATGGTTCATAATATAATAGTTTATATCTGCGAAGTGTAGGATTATTATAATTATTATTCTTATATTATAATTAAGAAAGCACATCGGTTAGTGTGATTGAGTGCCTCCCACGGCCTGGGTCGGTCGGTCTGTCTGTCTGTCTGTCTGTCTGTCTGTCTGTCTGTCTGTCTGTCTGTCTGTCTGTCTGTTGCATTTGACCAATGAAATGAATGAATTCCTAATTTATGCAAGTGAAAACAGAACTAATAGCTCACAACACGTGTGGATGCAATGAGTTGTGAGTTTATAGATCAGATATTTTCAGCCCCACCTACCAGGTTTATTGACCAATCATACGTCCCAAGCTTAATTTATGGACGTAACATCACAGATTTACAAGCTAACAACGCGTCTCTCCCATGAGCATTGCAGCTTGAAGATCTGTTTTGTTTGTTGATCACACAGACAGCTCCCAAAGTCCACGCCTGCTTTGTTATTTATTTCCTATACCTCTGGATACCTACGGTATTCAATGTGCAGCCGTTTGAAGATCGCGCAAGAATTAACAGCTAAACTGTTGATAAATAGATAGATAGATAGATAGATTTAGGGATTTTAATATAATTTATTATTTATGTGTGCGTGTGCGTTTGTGTGTGTGTGTGTTACTGCCGCGGACTTCTGACAGACAGACAGACAGACAGACAGACAGACAGACAGACAGACAGACAGACAGACAGACAGACAGACAGACAGACAGACAGACAGACAGACAGATCTACCAGCTCCATCGTATCGCGCCGTCACCAGATTGTAATAAATGTTTTCTTCTCTTTTTTCTTCTACTCTCAACCCAGTGACTCTGTCCAAGGTGCTGAAGTGGGCGGGTGTTGGAATGAAGCTTGTGTAACTGATGGACATTATTGTGTTATTTGGCACTTTGTACTTGCCATGAAGGACTTTATTATATCTGTGCGAAATTGCTAAAATAAATTATTATTTTGTTGTTTACTTTATTAAGCATTTCTAGACAGACAGACAGACAGACAGACAGACAGACAGACAGACAGACAGACAGACAGACAGACAGACAGACAGACAGACAGACAGACAGACAGACAGACAGACAGACAGACAGACAGACAGACAGATAGACAGACAGATAAATACATAGATAGATAGATAGATAGATAGATAGATAGATAGATAGATAGATAGATAGATAGATAGATAGATAGATAGATAAATAGATAGATGCATAGATAGATAGACAGATAGATAGATTATGTTACGTGGTGGAAATAAATTACAGAAAATAAGAAAATAAATTACTGATACCAAATGAAGATATAAACTTTACAGATCATATAAACATTGAAATTATAAGAATTCAAGTAAAATTCAGAAAGATCTGGCCGAATGAAAACTCAACTGCTCTGTTTATTACGCGCGTGTAAATAAATGAAAGAAAATAAGAAAATAAATGATAATAAATCATGCGCAAAATATACAATTATTATGAGTCACCCCTTGGGTGGGGGGGGGGGTCCCGGTGGGGAGGTGGGGGGCACGCAGGTGGGGGGGGGTAGAGCTGCGCCAGAAGAGTGCAGATATGGTCGATGGATCAGAAATTGACGTTGCGGTGCCATGAAGGATCGACTCCGTCGGTGGGTCGGTATGGGGGGTTGGCGGGTAGCGACTGCATCATGGCAGCGTCGGTGGGGTCGGTAGCCGTCATGCCAGCGTCGGTTGTGTCGGAATTGCCGCGACGGCGTCATGGCAGCGTCGGGGTCGGTTTGGGATCTCGCTGTCTCTCGAAAGATCCCCAAACCCTTGCTAATACCCTAATTATGTTTTTTCTAAACTCTGTTAAAGAAATAACACGAAATAACATGTTTAATCCCTCAAAGTTTGTACCCCGCCCTGTCCAAAAAGACCTCCCCATCTTTAATCTGGAGGAAATTACGGAAACCGAGGCAAACATCATCAGATCACTGAAAGCATCCAAAGCCAAGGATGCCTATGGGCTCGATACAAACTTTTTAAAAACAAATGCAGATTCTCTGGTGGCACCGATCACACATCTGGTAAATCTGTCCATCAGACAACGCACTGTTCCTCCTCAATGGAAAGTTGCTGTAATAACACCAATCTACAAATCTGGCGCTAAAACTGAAATATCAAACTATAGACCCATAAGCATCCTACCAGTTATATCAAAGGTGGCGGAAAAGTGGATTGTCAAATCTATCATCAAACACCTAGACAAAGGCCACACCCCACTGCATCCCATGCAGTTTGGGTTTCGGGCCTTTCACTCCACTGAATCAGCAAACTGCCTATTCATAGAAAAATTTAAGTGTGCTTTGAACAGAGCTCCCTGTGCAATGGCGGTGTTCCTGGACTTCAAGAAGGCGTTCGACACCGTCTGTCACCGGGTCCTCCTGTCCAAATTAACACATTTTAATTTCCCTCCAGAATACAATGGTTTCGTTCCTATCTATCCACCAGAAAACAGATTGTAAGTGTAAACAGTGTTAAATCCCCCTACCACACCTGGGGCCTGTTCCTCAAAAGGTGAATTAGAGCTAAAGCCTGGCTTTACCACCTATCCTGGCTTAATTTAGCCAGGATTAGAGCTGAGTCGGTTCCTCAAAAGGTGAATTATCTTGAAGATTAGTTTAGCCAGTTCACCCTGGCTAAGTTTAGCCTTATCCGATTCCTCAAAAGAGAATTGAAGCAAGCCTACCTTAGTTACCATGGCAATTTAGCTGTGAAGTTAGCCTGGTCAGGAGCAGGCTAACAGCCAAGCTTACTTAATCCAGTGACTTTGTTCTTCAAGTTTTTCCACAGTTAATTCAACACATGTGTTTGTATATGGACTCATTTGAATGACCCTGCATTCAAATAAAATGAAATCAATACAATAAGATATAATCAATGTAATTACATTACTGAAATAGTGTGTGACCATGAATCATAATTGTTTCACAATAACTCATGTGATATGTCATTGTCACTCTGTTAACACTATAGTTCATATTGTTGTTAGATGTTTGATAATATATTACTTTTTTTTGGTAATATTATAAGAAATGTCTAACACATACATACATAGCCTACATACATATATATATATATATATATATATATATATATATATATATATATATATATATATATATACATATACATATATACATATATTTAAATATATATATACATTATTAGTTACGGGTTTAAAGGAGCCTCTTTGTAAGTCAATAAGGAGCATATTTTAAATTATCAATTTCTAGTCAATGGAGAAATTATTTTTTATTTCTTGTCCACCTTTGGAGTTACATCATGATGGCAAGGTAACTACACAACCCAAATTTCTACTAAAGTGGTCTTGCAATGTGGGGTTATTGCGTGTCTCGTCCCGTCCCCCGCTCATCCCGTCGCGGTCAACCCCCCCGACCCCCGTCCCCCCCCCCGTCCCGTCCCGTCCCGTCCCCTCCATCCCCCCGCGTCCCCCCCCCCCCCCCCGTCCCGTCCCGTCCCGTCCCGTCCCGTCCGTACGTTGCCCGTCCGGCGCTGACACACACACACACACACACACACACACACACACACACACACACACACACACACACACACACACACACACACACACACACACTCTGTGTGTGCTTTCAATACTTTGCCAGCTTTCGCCCTGGATCTATTTATTGCGGTCGCGTTTCCTTTTCTGTTGATAACATGTTTCACTTCCTCATAAGCTTGCATGAGCTGCTGCTGTTCGGCCACAGAGAAAAACGCTGCGCGAGTTTTGTTCCCCGCTGCCATGATTGGTCAAGTTCAAGGAATCTGCGCTCGAGTTCATGGTCTTTTATAGAAATACGTCGTCGGCGAATCGCCGCCCATTTAGCCTGGCTTCATTATCCTGGCTGGACACAGCCTGGCTTGACAAGGTCTAGCTCGACAAAGTTGCTCCTTTTCAGCCTGGCTTGGCGTCTGAGGAACGGAACAAACGAGGCTTTTCGGACCCGACTTTGTCAAGCCTTGATTTGGCTTAAGGCCAGGCTTTGTTAATTCACCTTTTGAGGAACAGGCCCCTGTTCGGTCGGTGTCCCCCAGGGCTCAATACTAGGTCCAATTCTGTTCTCACTGTACATAAATGACCTACCTGAAGTATGTAATAATCTACATGTCCAGATGTATGCAGATGATGCCGTTGTACTTGCCCATGGTAAAAGCTATGCAGAGGTGTCAATAATCTTAACCTCAGCTCTGACAAGCATTCAAGACTGGCTTATAGATTCTGCTCTTGAATGCCAAAAAGACAGTCTGCATGGCCTTCTCCAAAAGACCAGTTGTGTTGGAGTCCTCAAATGTGTTTCTGGGTGGGAAAGAACTTGAACTTGTCCCAGAGTTCAAGTACCTCGGAGTCATATTAGACTCACCCCTAACTTTTAAAAAACATGTGAAGAAAGTCACAAATACGATTAAATTCAGCAAATTAGACCCTTCCTGACAGTTGGAGCTGCCAGATCGTATCTTCACTGTATGATCCTATCACACATTGAATACATTACATTACATTACATTACAGTCATTTAGCAGACGCTTTTATCCAAAGCGACTTACAATAAGTGCATTCAACATAGGTAGGGAACGAAAACTACTAATTACGCTAAGGTAAAAGTGCAATATATCAGCTACCTATTTCCTTAAACAGGTGAGACAAAAAAGGTATACTGTTTTACAAACTGGTCTTGCACAGGCGTGACGATTCTAAAACCCATTGAACAGCTCTACAAAAGTGCGCTCAAAGTGTTTGACAGGAAGCCTCACTCTTATCATCATTGTAACATACTCAGGAGGCTCAATTTTTTTAGCTTCGACAATTTCAAAAATTTTGAACAGGTTGGGGTCATATACAAGACCCTACATGGTTTGTGCCCGCCCCCCCTAAGTGAATTCATTAAAAGGAAGCCTGAAAGAGGAAACAGTACCAGAGCAACCACTCGAGGAGATTGTGAAGTTTTGCTAAATTAGACCTGCTGGTGGCGCTATAACAGGCCAATGTGAAAAGGGTGGCATTTCTTCCTCGGCCTAGTGGGAATGTGCGTGTGAAATTTCACGGAAATCGCAAGTTGCGTTCATGATTTGAGGCATTTTGTTGAGGATGGAATCTGGAAAATCTGACAGATCCGGGTTGATCACACGACAATAGAGATTTGCATGACGTTTGGATAAAATCTGTAGGAGTAATGTAAAAAAAATAAGGATTTTGCACAAATCGGCCTCCTGGTGGCGCTATAACAGGCCCATGTGAAACATTTGGGGCAGAGGTTCTGAATTGGCATCCAGGGAGTGTGTGTGCACAGTTTCGCAGCGACGGACACACGGACGGACGGACAGGGTGCAAAACATACTATCTCGCCATGCCTTTCGGCCTGGCAGAGACAATAAAAAGAGTAAACAGGTAGTAATGCATAGATTATTTGATATTTACAAATCATTATACGTGTTGTTATGTCCAGGGACCGCACATTTTGGAAGGCAGTTATAGACAATTGGAATGGTATATGAGACATCTGACTTATATACGTATCTTGATCTTATGACTTCAGAGATCATCATCAATCAATTGTCCGATTGCAGTGAAAGGCAGAGAAAGAAAAGTCTCCCTTTTCACATTGGCCTATTATAGCGCCACCAGGAGGCCACATAACCTACCTGACCTGACGGAGAGCTGTGCTCCGAGGACCATTTCTAGTTCAATGATGTTTTATTGTGTAATATTAATGTTCAGGAGACGTGTGTTATTGTCCCCTCCTTGGCAGAGTCATTCCTCAATGGTATGAGGGGGCGTGACCCTCTGTTTAACAGACAGTTGTCACTTCTCTGTGTGCCAGATTTGTCATCAGAAAAAGCAGTAAACAATACGGTATCTCATACTGTAATATCCTTTCCTTTCTTTTCCTTAGTTATGTAAACATTTCCACTCCATATTTATTCCAGTGATAACCCTGGACAGTTACATCCCATTTGAAAATTAATGTGGAGAAGTAGTAGTAGCAGTGGAATACAAAGTTAAGAGAAACAAAGAACCAAAGAATCCAGCTGTAATAAAACGAAAAGTACATTTATTTTCATTTGTGTACCACACCTCCAAAAAGATCAACATTCATAGCTGCAAAGGTTTATACTTTGATTACAGGCATCAAGAAGAATATAAAGGAGAATAAAGTATCATATTGTAAGGTAGAGTTCTGGTTTAAAGGTTATGTAACATCGCCACGGCACATCGGCAAGAATGTTGGACAAGTGATTTCCGTTTAAGCCATTTTATTTCCGTTGCACACACACATGATTGATTGAGCAAGGAGGTGATGCGGCTTCACGGTTATGGTTTTTTACTATAATGAAAGAAAGAAAGACATAATTATTATACAACTCCACACAAACAATAAACAACAATTAGGACAATGATAGCACTCTAACTGAGGAGTGGGTAGGCCTACCACTAATAAACCAGAGCACTAAACACCAAACACATTGCACAATATTCTCTAGTTAACTTACTGCATTTCCTTGATTACTGCAAGGTACATTATGTGCACTGCATATTACACACAATCCCCTCTTAAGGTTTCAAGGCAAGCCGGTGAACTAACATTAATTACATTTATCACAAAGTAATATAATGCAGCATAAGATTCAAAGGTTGTCTACAGAACTCACTTCATTGACGCATAACCAAGGCCTGCTGGCCCCACGACAGAGGGGTTGTTGCTGCTGCTGCTGCTGACAAACAATGAAGGAGGGACAGGCACTCAAGCAGTATTTATAGCAGGCCTCTAATGAGTTGGAAGTGAAGACAGGTGAGGTGACAGGTGAGGTGGGTGGAGCCAATCAATGGGAATAGGCCAGGGGGAGGGTTGCTGTTTCTGACTAGGTTGACTCTTTTCTACAGCCGCCCCCAAATACTGTAAGCATTTGAAACTTCCAAGAGTCATACTAGGAAGAGTGAGTTGGGGGTCGTTAGGGATTTCAGGCAGGGAAACTGGGTGCACATGGAAGTAGTGCCAGCGGCTGAGGAGTTCAGAGCACAGATGACACCAAAGCAGAGAGGGGTCCCGCCGCCCCATGAAGAACAAATTTTGGCTCACAGGGTCAGGGTCTGTGATGCTGGGGACAACTACTTGGTTAGGGTTGAGTAAGTGACTGGTCGATGGTAGGGGTCTCTGAGCCTTGAGATGGATGAGGTCTTCTCCAATGCCATCCCTCCGTGCCCGTCTCAGGATTCCCATATCGGCCGGAAGATGATCAGCTGCAGTGGGGGTTATGTCAGCATCAGGAGAATGTTTCAGCTGGACTGAATCATCACGGAGGGCCAGGTTAGGTCGGCAATGGCTGGAATATGGAACAGACCTGATGGTCGCAACTTCTTCACAGAAGGGCTTGATCTCGAACTGATGGCCACTCACGTCTGGGTTAGGGCCATCCAGGGCTTGGGGCCAGGTGTCAGCATGGTAAAGGGATTGAGGGTCTTTGCTTGGCTGCTGGGTCTCCATTTGATGTGGAACCGCCTGGATAGATGGAGGGGCATTGCTGATATGAAAGCACTTGGCAGCAGAGGGGTGAGGTTCAGTGTACCTGGTTGGACCTTGCAGTGTCCAGCCAAGACGAGTCTTAACTGCTGCTGGTGCTCCTGATGGGCCAAAACGCACTGGGGCAATAGGTGAGATCAGGTTGATATTATCTGAACCAATCAGAAGTAGTGGGGTGACCTTGTGCATTGGTGACAGTGGCAGTCTACGTAGGTATTTATGTTTCCTTTGGAGGGAACTGACAGGGTGCGTGTGCTCAGACAGAGCAAGTCGATCGGCAGTGAAGGCATGATTGATTTGAAACTCCCTGGAACTGCAGGTCGAGCTCACCTTAAAGGAGACGCAAGCACCCTTCAGCCTCTCCACTCCTTGCCTTACTGTTTGGAGGGCCAAGTCCTCTGGTTCTCCATGAAGCTGAAGTCTCTGGGCTGCGGAAGGCAGAAGGATTGTTCGCTCTGACCCGTCGTCCAGCAGTGCAAAGGTCTCCAGGGTGTGGCTGCCATTTCGTAAGAGGACTTTGACTAATTTCAAGAGGACATGACCTGTGCGAGTTGGGCGATCAAGGTATAGGGTCTGGGCAGTGGAATTTACATGATAAGAACTTACATCAGAGGTATTGTTGATCTCACAAAGGACCTGTAGGTGTCTCCTCTGGCAGGTATTACAGTCTCTCTTGAGTGTGCACATAGCTGCCAGATGTGGTCGGGCACAGCGCCAACACCTCCTGTTTCTCTTGATCCATTCTATGATTTGCTCTTTGTTCAGGACTTGGAAATCAGCACACTGGCTTATGTGATGATTTGTTGAGCCACAGTAGGCACAGGGGGACACAGGGGGCATTTGAGGTTCAAAGTTCTCACCACTGCTGTCAGCTCCATGGAATATGGTCGTGGAATGGGTAGTTGCTTGTGGTCTGTGGGATCGAGGGGGGTTTGGGCCTGGGCAGTCACTTCTCGGTTGGCAACGGGACTCCATCTGCAGCCACTCAGAAAGGTGGGTAAGGTTGTATGAGGCATCTACCTTGAGTCTGTGCATGTTACGCTTGAAGCGGCTAACCTGTTCGTTGGGGAGTTTCTCCAGTAGCCGATCCACATGGGAGCCACAGAGGAGTTCGGCATCACCTTCGTCATCCATAGTCTTCAACAGCCCAACCAGAGCTTGGACTCGTAGGGCAAAGTCATCAAGGGCATGACCATCTCCAGAACGTACAGGGGGGAGAGCCATTATGGTTTTTAGCTCTTTGAGTGCCAACTGACGGGGCCGGCCATAACGATCATCAAGGGCTCTCAAAGCTTCAGTGAATGGCTGGCGGGCATAGGAGTGTGCCAAGGCCAGGCGTCTGGCCTGGTCCACCTTAAGGTGGTCAAGAAGGACATGGAACTTGAATTCCTCGGTTTCTTCCGGGTCAAGCAAGTTGTTGAGTGCCATTCGCAACATCCGGTATTGCACCTCATCCTCTTTAGTCAAGTCTGGGAATTTGGGTGCCTCAACTGACCTGAAGTGCCTGGATCGACCAGTGGGGGGTGCTGTAGACACAGGCTGATGGACTGGAGAATGGGATTGCGTTAGAGGATGGGAAAACGAAGGATTGGGCGACACCGACTGATGGTGAAGAACTGGACGATGTGGAGGCATGGCGGAAGGAAGGGCTGAAGGATGAGGGGACACAGGCTGGTAAGGCGCTGGATCGTGTGAGGGGACTAGTTGGTTATGGGCTGAAGGAAGAAGGGGGGGAGGGGGTGGAGGTAACCTGGTTAAACGGCGGGAGCTGCCCTCTGGTCTGGAGCCTTCCTGTTGCTCCATGAGGCGCTGCAGGATTATTCCTTGCTGCTTCACTGTCTCGAGGAGATGTTTGATGATGTCCGCTTGACTTGGCTCTGGATTGCCTTCTGCTGGTACTATGACATCATCTGCGGGGGGTGACTGGGCTCTGCTTTGACTTGTGAGGGCGCGGCCATCGTCATGGTGTTCACCATCTTCCTCTTCACAGTCCTCAGGAATCTCTTCCTCCTCCTCCTCCTCTTCATCTCCTTCATGCTCTTCCTCTGGCTCATGTGTGCGTGATGTATTTGTAGCTCGGTTCTCATAGCCAACTTCGAAGCCCTCCAGGTGCTGAGGTAGGCGGACCGGGCGACGAGAGGGTAGAGCTCCCTCGGTTGGCTCCTCTTCAGCCATGGCAATGTTCGAATCCGGTTCTCGAAGGACCACTTGTAAGGTAGAGTTCTGGTTTAAAGGTTATGTAACATCGCCACGGCACATCGGCAAGAATGTTGGACAAGTGATTTCCGTTTAAGCCATTTTATTTCCGTTGCACACACACATGATTGATTGAGCAAGGAGGTGATGCGGCTTCACGGTTATGGTTTTTTACTATAATGAAAGAAAGAAAGACATAATTATTATACAACTCCACACAAACAATAAACAACAATTAGGACAATGATAGCACTCTAACTGAGGAGTGGGTAGGCCTACCACTAATAAACCAGAGCACTAAACACCAAACACATTGCACAATATTCTCTAGTTAACTTACTGCATTTCCTTGATTACTGCAAGGTACATTATGTGCACTGCATATTACACACAATCCCCTCTTAAGGTTTCAAGGCAAGCCGGTGAACTAACATTAATTACATTTATCACAAAGTAATATAATGCAGCATAAGATTCAAAGGTTGTCTACAGAACTCACTTCATTGACGCATAACCAAGGCCTGCTGGCCCCACGACAGAGGGGTTGTTGCTGCTGCTGCTGCTGACAAACAATGAAGGAGGGACAGGCACTCAAGCAGTATTTATAGCAGGCCTCTAATGAGTTGGAAGTGAAGACAGGTGAGGTGACAGGTGAGGTGGGTGGAGCCAATCAATGGGAATAGGCCAGGGGGAGGGTTGCTGTTTCTGACTAGGTTGACTCTTTTCTACACATATACTGTATGTCTGTCTGTCTGTCTGTCTGTCTGTCTGTCTGTCTGTCTGTCTCGTGTTGCTATAACTATAGCTAGTTTAGATTTAGTATTTCAGTTAACAATTATTTTTTCTTTCTGTTATTTTGCTTTAGTAAAGGTAGGGTAAGTGATTTTTTGTTTTGTTTTGTTGAAGTGAGTGTTAAATAGCTCGGTATTCTGATAGTAATCATTGCTGTAGACTGTTTGTTCAGTAACATGGGTTTCCCCGTCTCTCCAGCTCTACAATAAACAGAAAATACATTTTATCAAAATACAGGTCAGGATACCAATTTTATCCAATCAAGAGAGAACTCAATACAGGATACACTAAAGGATAAACAAGTGAAACTGGAAGTGATGACACAAAGCAATGAGCAGACCAAATTGGAATTGGAACACTATAAAATTGAAGCTGATAAATGGGTGCTCTCTCCTGGAAACCCACCTTTAAAAAATGTATTTTCTGTTTGTTAAAGAGCTCTAGGGACAGGGAGACCCCTGTTACTGAACAAACACGACGCTATAGCAATGATTACTAACACTATATAGAGCTTTAACCTTATAACTAAAAACCTTTTGTTTTAACTAAAAAACATCACTTACACTCCCTTTAACTATAATAACCCTGATCTCAGTCGTTATAGATTTCCACAGTCATGACAGGTGTTTGAGTGTCTGTCATCGTGGCCACGACTTTAAAATCACCGTCTGAGTGAGAGAAGGAATTGCCTCCTTTCCGTATGAGAAATCTATCCTGAGCACCTGAGCACATCTCCGAAAAAAGATTGTGATCTGTACGTTTGTTTTTTCCAAAGAATCCCCCCGCATGACAGTTATTGTACCGGAGTCCATAGTGACCATAGTCTAGGTCTAAGTAGTGGAAGTTTACAGAGAACATGTAAGCTAGCTTCTTGGTGACCGCTTTGCTGCGGGGATATTGGAGCTCGTAGGTGAAGACACCGACAGCGCCACACCAAGTGTGTGGCGTATTCTTGAACTCAACCATGTACTCCTTGGACGAGGCGATCTTGAGTGGTAAAGATCTGGTACAAGTGGTATTGATCGAAACATACATCCTAGTACGAAGAAAAAAGAAAGTTAGAGCCAGAGGCGTAATTTCAGGAAAAAATACAGGGCTGCAAAAATGAATGATCATTTAGACCACATTTCCAAACTACAAGCTTGTAAATCCACCATTTTCGCAATTTGTTTTGGTTGAGAAAGAGAAAATGTTTGAAAATGTTGGCCTATAATGACATGCCCAAAATAGGGTTGCAGACAACAAAACACATATCTAAACATGTGTCACATATACTGTTAACGGGCATGGATCAGATTAATCCGCAGTTGGGGAATATATAAAAATACCACTGGTTAGAGCAACTGATGAAAATAATAATAATAATAATAATAGTACAAAAAGGAAAAAAAACACATTAGTAAAAATAAACAAATACCTGGGATTAATGAGTGTACAGGAACTCCTGTTGCTGATCGTAATGTTGCACTGGCGATGAGTTGGAAGGAGGCAAGGAGCAATTGCATCACCAACTGCCACAATCGGACTAGCAATTGCATCACCAACTGCCACAATCGGATCTACATCCATGTTCCTTTCCATGGTAACTGGAAAAACAAAGCCTGGCCAGAGTTCAAACAACATGTTCATCACTGATCCTGACATTTTTGACCTGGAGTCACCCTATCATTTTTATTAATTTATGCATCTTGAAAAAAAAGAAAAAAGAAACAGGTGTATGGTTCAGGTGTATATCGTCAGTGTCCAGCCGGGACCAGCTAACTCCATTTTCAGTTTTTTTTTTTTTTTTTCATAAATCAACGCTATTGAACCCCCTCTACATCTGTGTAATTTTTTTTTAATAATAACATATGAAAAGTATTAAAAAGCGCCTCTGACGAAAACTCCTAACTCCATTGGACCCTCAAACTGTCCGTCAAAAACAAACAACTCCCCCCTCCTCTCAGGCTCTCGAGAAGCTCTGCTCTGTATGAGGCAGACAGGGAGAAGATTTTTCAATGCTTTTGGGAGAACATAAACTGGGAAGAGAAGAGAATGTATGTGCAAGGTTTGATAGATGTCACCCCAGTAAAGAGGAGAAGGGTGTCTTCACAAAGGTCATCTGCTCGTGTTTTCTTTTTAAATGTTAATGGACAGAGAATGAGTGTGTGCAGGAGTTTGTTTCAAACATCTCCAAGAGCTCAAGGAGATCATGCCAAAAGACTTTCACAGCTTTTATGACAATCTAAAGCACTAAGAAACACTCACCACACACACGCAACACACAACACACAACAGTGTGATAATAAAATGTTGATAGGTATATGATAGGTAAATTCAACTGTGGTTGTTATTGTTAGTGCAGTCCCAAGTGAAAAAGAAATATACTAAATATATTTTTCAGAAGTATACTTAATATACTATTTTTGTACTTTTTATAAATTACATTTAAATTGTCTTATTTTGGAAAGACTTAAGTAGTACTTAGTATATTAAAAGTTGAACTAAAGATATGCTAAAACATATCTTTAATATACTTTTATGTACTTTCCCCCCCAAAAAAAATACAATTTAACTGCAAATTTACTTATCTGAAGTACAATTGCTGAAGTATACTATCATTACATTTATAGTGCATTACAAATACATATCAAGTACTAAATAAATATATATAGAGTATATAGCAATTATGCTTAAAATATACAATCAATGTATTACAAATATATATTAAAATAAATGAATGTGAAGTATACTTTTAATAGTTTCAAGTATACTATCAATGTAATAATAAAGTAATTAAACTACAATCCAAATGTGCTAAAATATACTTTCAATGTAATAATAATGTATTTCAACTACAACTTAATTTAACTAAATGTACACAGTTAGTTAATTAAGAATATACTATTATTACATTGAAAGTATATTTTAAGCATAATTGCTATGTACTCTATATTTATTTATTTAGTACTTGATATGTATTGGTAATACACTATAAATTGAATGATAGTACACTTTAATGACATCAGCAAAACTGTACTTCAGATACTATAAGTATATTTGTAATTAAATTGTATTTTTTGGGGGGCAAAAGTACATAAAAGTATATTAATGATATGTTTTAGCATATCTTTAGTGCAACTTTTAGTATATTAAGTACAACTTAAATGTTTCCAAACATCATTTAAATTGAATTTTATAAAAAGTACAAATGAGTATATTCAATATACTTCTGAGAAATGAAATTTAATATTTTTTCAAAATTAACCTACACGAATGGAAGAGCAATGTAACGTGGAGGCTTGAGGTTTAGTTGTCTGTAAGAGCCATGACAATTCTCGGTTGGTGCAACCATCAACAACACACTCACGTTATATGCAAGAATGGGAAAAGGGGAGAGAGACTGACTAAACAAACAGACATTTACATTCATGGTTTTACTAACAAATTACATAAAATACCATAAATCACCAAATAGCACCACAACAAAACACTAAACTCAATGACCCATAGCATAACCCCACTACGCATTCCCATATTCAAATAATAACACAAATAGGAACAATAACACACATTTCCCAGCATGCACTGGGGCGCATGCTGGGAATTGGACTTCCTCTAGCCACCATAAATTGAAATGATAGGTTCTTGATCGTTATCTTAAACCCCCTTGCTGTTGATCACACACAGATAAAGAAGACACGTGACACACGAGATCTCTTTTACTCGTACGAGGATTGTAAACGACCATGTATCTCACTGGACACGATCCCAACTTACAATGGCGCATCCTCCCCTCTACCAAGCACTTTATTATCACAAGACAGGAGAGAGGAGGAGACAGTGGAGTGGAATTCTACTAGCTGATAAGGACTGTCAGACATATTACACATTGGATTAATACATTGCAGGAATTCCATTAAATGAATACAAATCAAAGAAAGAACTTATATACACACATTATAATATATATCTCTGTACACAGATATTATAAACTGGTCCTAACATTCCCTCCTGTTGTTCATTTAATTAATACTTCTGAACATCACATTTCAAAATGAACATCATAACAGGATTTTTATCAATCAACCCAACAACTCAAACATTTGCCTCTTCGCTTCCAGTGGCCTTGGGACTAACTTTCTATGTCACTCTCAAATAGGGCTTGAAAGGAATACACACTCTCGTGTGGAGTGGAGCACTTGGGACAAATATCGTCATCAGTCTAAGACAACGCCGCATGTCTGCACGACCTTTTCATTGACCATACACTAATGGTCTTGCTTTGCGTCACTAACATTCTTGGAATTAATGTCATCTGAAATAAAAAAAACACCACATGTCCTTTTTATCAGAAACGCAGACCCCTCCACTCGCAGCAGTCAAAAGGTCAAGAGTCCATCTATTCTGGACGGCCATTAACGACGCTGACTCAAACTCACGGTTTTGGGCCTCTTCATGGTCATTGTAGCATTGAGGAACAGGCTACGTCTATAGTTAATTGTCTCTACACGTAACATAAGCTTTCCCACTCCAAGATGGGGAAAGAGAGACAAACCAACCTTATTGGCACGGGATTACCAGTGAGATTGTATTTTTTCTTACAACCTCCAATTCTTAGTTGATCTAAACAAACACGGGGGAGTCAGCATTAATGTCTGTTGACAATTGTGTTCGTTGATCTGACCCTTCTTCACAGAGCCAGCGTGGACATAACAAAGGTTAGGCTTCCGAGTGACATACAGGCTTAACAGTGCTATTTAGGGCGTATTTCAACTGATGGTACGGTTTACACGGCAAATAGCTGCTGTTAGTTCAAAGTCATTTCCTCCCAAGGCTCACCAGCGATATTGGATTTCGAGGCATGTCACTTCTCATGACCAGTTGTGTGAAGCAGATATATTTATATGTGTGCAAACATAAACATTCACATTTTAGTCTTAGCGATTTGATTAGCGTAAAAATATACCTATATATATTTAGATTTAGACGGTGAGAAACATTTTCGTCAACACTCCTCGATTTACGAGTAACTTTAATAATACAAATATATAATACACTCATAGAAATTAAAAAACTCACAAAAATACCAGGGGTGCAATTCTAGGTGTAATAGGAATGGGGAAGGGGATTATTCTAATGGGAGTCTTCTCCAGGTTTGGGTCTGACCGTAGCGCTATCAGCTCGGCCCCACCCACTGCTGGCTTTAGCACTCCTATTACTTAAATGTCTGATAATGTTCGAACCAATTTACAGTGGCCTTTTGTGGATCCAAATAACACGTTTCACAGCAATTGTGTTGGTGACCAGGACTCGGAACGGACCCTCTCAGCGCAGAGTTGGTCCTGGTCCTGTCGCTTGATGATCTTTATCACGGCATGCAGATCACCAGTGCTTCAGTCCCTGTAGGGAGAGAGAAAAGACTAGACAGATAATTTGCACTTTGGACTATTTTCATGTAAAGCTCCACTAATGTGATGCATTATGGCTATGGCCGTTTTGACACATCTGTACTTCAATCTAGTTTTACAGTATCATCACTTTTCAATAAGTGGAAATAATAGTCTTACATATGGCCTTTCGTTACCTTTTCATTGTCTAAAAAACATGTACAAAACTGTTTAGCATAATTTTGAAAATTATAAGTGTGAAAATGCTGCTTAATTATATATTATATGTGTACCATCCCTCCTGTTTGAGATATGACCTATGGTCATGACTCAACTTCAGATCCTAAGTGTGAAATGGTCTGTGTCACTGGTGGCAGACATAACAAATAAAAACTCCCATCTGAAGCGCGACTAGGTTCCTTTGCTATCTTATCTACATAAACGTTTCCCAGGCGTAAAAGTGCCTCTGCTAGTCTACTGTGCAGCAAAAAATAAACAAAGTAGAAAATGCATCTTGGCAACGAACTTTAGTGAGATGAGGTTCAGTACATATCAAAAATTTACACAGGTTCCAGGTCTTAATGGGTTAAGAGACATTTGGAGTAAAACCTAGAGGCCTTAACTTAGCACCTTACTCTTTCAACAAGACATAAATCATTAAAAAAAAACTTCTTTAACTTCAGCAGTTTGGATAAAGGACTTAGTATAATCAGGAAGGGCCAACACAAAGACCAAAATGTGCATCATCTGTCTTAACTTAACAAAAACGTCTGCTGCCAACGCAATTCAAACTATATGGGGCATACTGCAAGGAGCTCTCTCTTATTCTTGTGTTTTTGGTGCTTGTATCTAAGCTGCTCTTCTATCTGAATGTAAACAGTGGCCTGCTACTCTTCCCCCACACTTTCACATGTGGGAGCTTCTACTACTAAATCAACACAAGAGATAACGTGAGACTTGAACCTGAGACCGTGGCCTAAACATTTAGCTATTTCCCTTGAGAAAATGGCTGGACTATTAACAAACTCTTGCTGATACTTAAATGAGTAGAAATACTTAAACAATGAGTACAGATACTTTAGAGTTCCCAAACTGAGTAAAAATACTTTAAATAAGTAGTTTGCCTCTGGCTTTCTCCTTTTTCTCTCTTTCTTGGCTTGACTTCACTGACACACACACGCACACGCGCACACACACACACACACGCATGCACGCACGCACACACACACACACTCACGCACAGGCAGGCTCACTCGAGCGCACACACACACTCCAGTAATCAGTCTCTGTCTCTCTGTCTCTCTCTCTCTCACGCACACATGTGAACACACACACACATGCAGACAGTCAGACAGACACACTCACTCCTCTCACACACACAGTACCTGACACTCTCCAACGTAAGTGACGTCATTCCACATGCTTCAAACACACACAGTCTTTTCGGTACATGAAACTACACACATGCACGTATACAAGCACACACGCACGTCATAACCCATTTGTTCACACTACTGTTGCTACCCTTCACACTTTACATATAGTACATATGTATTACACCCAAACACCACATTCACTTACAATTCATGTACACTAACACCTGAACACACATGCACACTCTCTCTCTTCCTCCTTTCATTCAGAAAAATAACTTCTAGGTGGACTGTATATGCCATGTACTGTGATTCTCATGTTGTTACTAAAAAAAAATACATTCATCCACACACATACATACACTCTTACTCTCATTTAAACATCATTCCTTCCATGTCGTTGTGCACCACGACATGGAATTTTGAAATGTTTAAATGATTACTGCATCAATTTGGGGCATTCATACAGATCACAAAAATGCACATTCCACTCTCTCATTCACACATCTTTTAGACAAAACAAAACGTTTTCTTCTTACTACAATCTCTCTCTTTCTAGCTGTCGCTCTGATGCGCACAGCCTCCTAGCTTCTTCTCTTTCTCTCTTCTCTAATCATCCCAGCCAGACATATTGCATGACTCGCAAAGAGCCAGTCCGAAGAGAAGATGGCCCTTACGACCACATATACAACATGAGTTGGGGGCCCTTGTTTGGCCTTTCTCTTTCCTCGTATCATCCCATCCATGTACTGTTGTGCTTGATATACAATCAGCCACAAAATGGCCTAAACGACCACACCTAAAACATGATCTGGGGGCCCTTGTTTGGCCTTTCTTCTTGCCCTGCTTTGGCTTATCTCCTTCGTTGGTAACATCGACTACAATCACTTGTTTCACAGGAGCACCTGTATCTTCTTTTTCCTTCTCCATATTAGCAGTCAATTACTATTATGTGGGTGAAAACTTAAATATGTGTGGTTATTATAATGTTCTGTTCAATGTGTAGAAATTATTTTAATCACTGTAAATATCTTGTTCTTATCCTAACTAAGTGTATTTCAACGTTTCTAGGCACTGCTGTATACTGGTCAAAAACTGTATCACACCCAAATATTCACCAGTTCACCACGTGTTGGACTAGCCCAGGGGATCAGCTAACTTATCACATTCAAACCACACACCGTACACCCCTGAGAGTCTTATGGGGGTTATACAAGATATATAGACTAAACATAGACAAAAGGATCATGCCCTGGAAGGTCCACCACGTGTCGACTTGCCCCAGAGGATAAATCACTGAATCCTCTGGAGGGAGTTAATCAGACTCTTTATCTTTTAACTACCGTGACTCTCTCTTGAACTCACACAAAACTCGTTCTCAGTACTACTCTTGCAGCTAATAAAATGCAGTGGCCCCCGCCACTACAACACAACTATAACTGTAGTTGCTTATCTATGCACAACTACAACACACTTGTCAATATTACACCTAAGTAATAACAACAATATGTCCACACCAGGACCACTTACATGTTTCTTATAGGCGTGTGATCACGTTCAGATTTCGGCAGTCGTTCGTCGAAGAGAAGATTTCGGACTGGTGAACACCGGCCTGGCGCGACTTTACACCCCAGGGCTTGCAGGACCCTCTTGGATCTCTGGCTATCGATAGACTTGCGATGCGTCCTCTTCTCCTCTTCCAAAAACGACGTAGAAATCCGACACGAAGGACCAGTGAAATGATAGGTTCTTGATCGTTATCTTAAACCCCCTTGCTGTTGATCACACACAGATAAAGAAGACACGTGACACACGAGATCTCTTTTACTCGTACGAGGATTGTAAACGACCATGTATCTCACTGGACACGATCCCAACTTACAATGGCGCATCCTCCCCTCTACCAAGCACTTTATTATCACAAGACAGGAGAGAGGAGGAGACAGTGGAGTGGAATTCTACTAGCTGATAAGGACTGTCAGACATATTACACATTGGATTAATACATTGCAGGAATTCCATTAAATGAATACAAATCAAAGAAAGAACTTATATACACACATTATAATATATATCTCTGTACACAGATATTATAAACTGGTCCTAACAGTAATGATAGTATACTTTAATGACATCAGCAAAAGTGTACTTCAGATACTGTAAGTATTGTAATTAAAGTATATATATATGTATATTTGATTAAATAAAAATGTGCTTTTCAAAAGTGTATTCATATAATGTTTAATTTTTGTTTAACTGTTTAAGTACATTTAATGTTAAATATATTTTAAATGATTATAGTATATGTGCTTTTACAGTATATTTATAGTAGATTATCCTCAATATGCATTTATTTTAAGATATACTATAATATGCTTATTAAAAGTATACTTTTCACAAAAACTATTTAAAATATGTTCAAGTATATATTTTTGTAAGTATGTTAATGTCTATTTTATTGAAGTTTCACTTAAGTACTACTTCCTAAAAGTACACTTTTCTTCAGTGCATTTATAGTATAAGGCTGAAAAAATATACCGAAAAAGCATTATACTTAAAGTTTGCTTTAGTATACTTTTTAAGTATACTATTTTGAATATGTTCCTGGATGCTATTAGTAATATACTTCTTAATATTATACTTGTAATATACTTGTTTTAAAGTGCATTCAATATATATTTCTACAAAGCACATTAAATACTAACATAAATTAATTTGTAATTTAGCACATTTCTTTTTAAGTTTACTAATGTATATTACAAGTATATTACAAGTATAATGTTAAGAAGTATATTACTAATAGCATCCAGGAGTAATGTACTTCTTAAAATTATACTTGTAATATACTTGTTTTAAAGTGCATTCAAAATGTATTTTTTACAAATATGTGTGTAATGTATATTTTACAATAAACTTTTAAAAAAAATGCTAAATTACAAATTAATTTATGTTAGTATTTAATGTGCTTTGTATAAATATATATTGAATGCACTTTAAAACAAGTATATTACAAGTATAATGTTAAGAAGTATATTACTAATAGCATCCGGGAACATATTCATAAATAGTATACTTATAAAGTATACTAAAGCAAACTTTAAGTATAATGCCTTTTTCAGTATATTTTTTCAGCCTTATACTATAAATACACTGATGAAAATTGTACTTTTACGAAGTAGTACTTAAGTGAAACTTCAATAAAATAGGCATTAACATACTTACAAAAATATATACTTGAACATATTTTAAATAGTTTTTCTGAAAAGTATACTTTTAATAAGCATATTATAGTATATCTTAAATTAAGTGCATATTGAGGATAATTTGCTATGAATATACTATAAAAGCACTTAAAATATAATAATTTAAAATATATTTAACATTAAATGTACTTAAGTTAAACAAATAATTAACATTATATGAATAGACTTTTGAAAAGTACATTTTTATTTAATTAAATATATATTTTTTGTTTAGTACACTTTTAACAAATGTGCTAAATGACAAATTAATTAATGTTGACATTTAAGTGCATTGTAGAAATATATTTTTGAATGCACTCTGATTATATTTGCTAAATATATTTTGGCAAAAAATGCAATGTTAGTATGCTTTGACAAAAGTTCAAATTGACAATTAACATACTTATTGTGCTAAAAGTATACTTTAGCACAAAAAAAATACATTATTTTTTCACTTGGGGTAGGCTACAGATTTGACAGATTCTATTTTTCATGAATGTATTTTGTATTTATATGCCATTTATTTATTGTTGGTGTGCCATGATCGCTTTTGTTAAATACATGATTGAGTATTGAGGCAGAATTGTTTGTTGCACTCAACTGTAGAAGAACAACAGTGGTAACAGTTAGATCCATGGTTGTTTACAATGCATGTTAAAATAAAAGTTGTTTAAGTACAGAATTCAGCTTGATCTATAGTATATGAGGATGGCGCTCACCATAAATAGCTGATCTCCAAGCTCACAATGCGTTGTGATGTGTTGTGAGCTTTGAGATCCATTGCCAGCTGTTCTTATCAATGATGGACAAAACCTCCTAACTCCACTTGCACTGGATTTGGGTAAAGTGGTGATAATATAATGACACATGCAAGTATCTGATAATATATAAAGTCACAATACCAAGTTTGATGAGGCAGTATTGCTTTGTTTTAAAAATATAAGGTTTTCTTCATTTTCTGAAAATTTTATATTTTGTTTTTCATTTCCTGAACAATTACCATTTTGGATTTAGCTGGTTCTGGCCGAACAGCAGAGATATGCACCTAAGCATATGAAATTCTGGTACTCTATAAGCTGTGTATACTACTTGACTGCTAACAACAAAACTGTAAAACATATCAGAAATACATACATTTATCGTTGTGTAAACACTCTCAATTCTTACCGTCAGTCTCTCGGCGCTCGCAATGGAAAATGTCGAACGCAGCAATGACACCCTGGTAACTAGTAACACTGATGCCTGCAGGACACTTCGTCCTGTTCAGTGAGCAGCCACTCTATTTATATGGTTCGGTCTGCCCATGTTTGGCTTCTGTTGATTAATCATGTGACTTGTGTATTTGTCTTAAATGGGGAAACTCAGGCTCCAGCACTGTTCTATAATAGTGGCTACTGTCCCCCAAGCTTCTTATCTGAACTAATCAATCAACCCTCTCAACACTCACATGTGACATGTGCAAAGTCCCCTGATTTCAACACTGTAGGTCAGAGCTGTACTGTAGTTCTTAGAATTGCATATATTTGTACTTATTATGACTAAATATCCTGAAACATTCTGAAAATAAGACAATAGGCACTAGAAGGCCACATGTGCAGGTAACATGCCAATACAAATGCCACTGTTACATCATAATAATGGATTTTCCTACATGTATGGACACAAATGGCAAGAAATATATACAGTAAGAGCATGGGGGCAGGGCTTTGTCATCATATAGAGCATAATAATAATAAACTTTATTTATATAGCACCTTTTTAAACAATGTTACAAAGTGCTTAACAACTTAAAATCAAACAGTGAACAATAAAACAATTACAGCAATAAGAACAACACACAACAGTATCAGTGACAGCGAGTATAAAGGAGATGCACTGAATTTTGCTGTTAGGAGGATAAAAATGCCTTTCTATAAAATGGGTCTTTAATTTGGATTTAAAAATGGCAATGGAACTAGCTACTCTGAGGTCCAATGGGAGGCTGTTCCAGAGTCTAGAGGCCATGACGGCAAAGGCCCGATCACCCTTGGTCACCAGCCTAGACGTAGGAACATCTAGCAGGTCAGCTAGGTATTGTGGTGCCAGGCCATTAAGAGCTTTAAAAGTTCACAATAAAATCTTAAAATCTATTCTAAAAGTTACTGGCAGCCAGTGCAGTGCAGCCAGTACCGTGGTTATGTTCTCTGATCTCCTAGTCCCAGCGGCATTCTGTACTAACTGCAGGCAGTGTATGTATCCTTTGCTGAGAGTGGAATATAGGGCGTTACAATAGTCCAGGCGAGATGAAATTAGGGCATTAATGACTTTATGAAGGTTAGGGGTGGAAAGGATTGATCTAATTCTGTGTATGTTTCTTATGTGGAGAAGCAGGTACGAACCACAGCTTTTACCTGAGCCTCCAGACGGAGGTCAGAGTCCAGTAATACGCCCTTAGCTACTGGTGTGACATTTGCTAACATGGAGTCAAGACAGTTGTGTAGGTGGGATGTAGAGGTGAGAGGGCCGAACCGGAGAATTTCTCTCTTGTTTGTGTTGAGTTGTAGGAAATTTGCAGACATCCAGTTTTGTAGGTCGGCCAGGCAGGCCTTAAGGGAAGATAGTTCCCAGACAGTTTGGGTTTGAGGTGTTGAGTGGCAGGTACAGTTGGGTTCATCTCCATAACAGTGGAAATGAATGTTGTGTTTATGGATTATTTGACCTAAGGGAAGTATGTAAATGGAGAAAAGTAGAGGACCAAGAATTGATCCTTGTGGGACAACGTGAATGAGGGGGCGGAGGAAGAGGTGGCATTACTTATCTCGACCTTCCTTGCAGTCCTTGCTGTGAGATAGGAACGCATCAGCTGGAGAGCACTGCCCCCAAGACCCACCCATGACTCCAGTGGGCTCAACAGAGTGGCGTGGTCGACTGTGTCGTATAGGGTCAGGGCTTTGTCATCAAATAGACATTTCCCTGTTAATGTAAAAAAGTGAAGCCTGATAAAAGTATCAAACCCCATGTTAAAAAGCAACAGAATACATGAAAGTTCTACTATGTTAAAACGTTTCATTTTTTTAACTTGATCTACCAACATTATTTTTGATTCTGACACCTATGACTGTGGAACAGAACCTTGTCTAGCTGAGGAACAACAATGGGTGGACAGACGTTCGGGCTCGTGGGAGCAGCTACGGAGAGCACTTTGACACCGGGCGGCAGTGCAGGAGTGGACTGGGAACTTTGTTTCCTCTGGTGGTCCAGCCTGGGATATGCCCGCAGACTGGTTGTTAGAGCGGGTTTCGACAACTTGGGATGCCCAGAAACGAGGCAGGAGGACTGGCAGAGTGTTGTGCTGTCTCTGCTATGATTGTCAGCCACCATGCGGAGACACTGCTGCTGGTGCCCACGGAGGGCTGGGTCACATGACATGTTGTATCATGAGGACATACTATGCCTTGACTTTGTGGATGTAACTTTGCTGCACCGTAATATTTGTGTCCTTGTATACATTTCCTTTTGTGTGGACATAAATAAATTGTTAAAATGTGTGTGTGTGTGTGTGTGTGTGTGTGTGTGTGTGTGTGTGTGTGTGTGTGTGTGTGTGTGTGTGTGTGTGTGTGTGTGTGTGTGTGTGTGTGTGTCAAATGTTTTTAGTAGCACCTCCTTGACCTTAGCGCAGCATTTGATACTGTGGATCATACCATTCTGCAACACCGCCTATCAATTCAATTCAATGCAAAGGGCTTTATTGGCATGAAAAAAAATATGTTAACATTGCCAAAGCAAAAGTGGAACAATACAATCAAAACAAAATGATGTTGCAAGGCTGTGCACAAATAGCAGCTGTTTTTCAAAAGTGTTTAAAGGTAATTGCTCTGTTTGTATGTGAAGTGTTTCTTGTCACAGTTCGGGCTCTGCCGCTCCTTCGGCCCCGCCCCCCCCCCCCCCCCCCCCCTCTCTTCACTAACTGTTCCCTGCCTGAGCCTTTGATGCCCGCGGCACGCCCGGCTGGCGGCCCTTGTGGCTAATGACTTTCATGTTCTTTATTAAGCCCTTCCAGCCGGTGCCCTTTGTTCGGACATTTTACCTGTTGGCGTTTGTGTGCCTGTGCCGTGTCTTCGTTTGCTTCCCTCTATGTTTGAGGGTTCTGTATTGTTCTGTTCCCGTTTACTGAAGTAAAGCCCTTGTTTTCCCGTTATCTCTTTGTCGTGTCCTGCGTTTGGGTCCTACCCTGTTCCACCTAGTCCACACCGTGACAGAATGTCCGAACCAAACATGGACCCAGCGGGGCACGCGTCTGTTGGCTGCCAGACCGACAGCCTTGTGTTCGGTCCACCTGCCCTGGAGGGCGGGTTGGACATTATTATGGACGTGTTAGCTCGCCTCGAGGCGCGCCTACTCCACATGGAGACCACGCTGGCCGGCTGCCAGCGATCCATGTTGGTCCGGACCCAGGACATCTGGGAGCGGGTCATCCAGGGGGCGGGGCCGTCTCAGCGACCTCGAGCGGCGGCTTCGGTCCGCTCCAGTGCTCGCGCCACGTGCGGCTGCTCAACCAGTGAGCCGAGTTCGAGCGAGCTTCCCGAGGCTTCTACCTCCTCGTCCTCGGCGTTCCCACGGGAGTGGTATCCTCCCCGTCCCCGGACCCGCGAGAGAGCTCGTGGCCCACGGTCTCTCTCCCGCGAGCGGGCTGGGCTCCGTCTACGGAGGTCGTCGTCGACGGAGAGTGCCACCTCCCCCGCGAGCGGGTGAGAGCCCTGCATATTCGGCGGGTCATCCCGGCGCGTCACCGCTCCTCTCCTCGTCCTGGTCCTGCCGTGTCTCCTCGTCCTGCCGTGTCTCCTCGCCCTGCCGTGTCTCCTCGTTCTGCCGTGTCTCCTCGTCCTGGTTCTGGTCGAGCCGTGTCAACTGTCCCGTCTCCCGTGAGGGAGGTCCCGCCGGAGCCACTCGCCGCCGGGATCCCAGGACAAGGGTCCCCGAGCGAGCTGGAGACGGTGAAGCAACGGCGGCTCCGGTTGGGCCTTTGTTTCTACTGCGGCGTGGGGGACCACCACATTAACAACTGCCCGGTGAGGCCCCCACGTCCCAAGAAATGACTCGAAAGTTAAGTTCTTGTTTTGTTTGTTCTGGCGCTCTTTCCTAGAGTTGTTTTACGTTCAGTTTTGGCTCACCTCCTCTGCCTCCTGTTTTTCCTCCTGTCTTCTCTTTCCTGTCTCCAGCTCCTGTTTCGCCCCGGGTCTGCGGCGACGAACGGCGGGCGGCCTGCCGGGACGTCCGAACCTGGACGGGCGCCGCCGGTATCCAGGTGCGGCGTCCGGTCCTTCTGCTTGGTCCGCGGTCCCGGCAGGGCCGCTCGTGTCCCGTTTTCTGGTCGTCTCTGTCCGGGGACTTTACTCTTCTGCCTTGGTTCTCGGCCCCGCCGGCTCCTCGCCTGCCGTCCGGGCCTCTCCGGCCGCCTTCCGGCTGGTCCCCGGCGGTCGTCCTGCCTCGAGCTCCTCTTCTCTGCCCGGTTCTGGGACGCCCGGAAGTCGTCAGGCAGTGCTGGAATACACACAATGATTAGTAGTCTTTAAGGTGGTTGTGTTCTATTTGATATCCTTCTCCTATCACAGCAGTTCACAATTCTTGCTGGTGTGTTTGCACATTGTTGTACTTTGCCCAGCAGATATGGGAGTTTTTTGTCATTAGTCATGATTTCAAACTCTCCTTGGGTTATTGTAATCTGTGGGAAGTATGTGTCTCTGGTGTCTTGGTACAGTGGGCAGGCGGTTAGGAAGTGTAGCTCAGTTTCCACTTCATTTTGTGCACAGTGGGTGCATAGTCTGTCTTCTCTAGGGAGCCAAGTCTGCCTATGACGGCCTTTCTCGGTCACTGAGTCTGTACCTAGTCAAGACTTTTCTTCGTTTTGGGTCGGTCACAGTGCTCAGGTATTCTGCCACGATGTATTCTCTGTTTACGGCCAAATAGTATTCTAGTTTGCTCCTTGGCTGAGGGGGCATTTCTTAGAGTTTCTCTGTGTGTGAGTGCCTTGTTATGGAGTACATCTGGGTCACTTTCTTTTAGATGGTTATAACATTTAAGTGCTCTCTTTGTTTTGGTGATTATGAGTGGGTATCGTCCTATGCCCTGCATGCATTGTTTGGTGTTTTCTGCTGGATCCGGAGAATGGATTTGCAGAATTCTGTGTGCATTCTTTCTCCCCCTTCCATATTCTCCAGCCATCCTGGTGTTGGATGTCCATCAAAGGTCAGGGGTCACAAGTGGGTCCATTCCCCCTGGGTCCCACTCCGTTTGGGTATTCTCCCCCGTCCGTATTCCCCAACCCTGGAGTAGAACACCTCCCATCATAGAGGAGTCAGAGGAACAGACGGTGTCTGTATTAATAGAAAAATCAAACCTGGTACTACTCGCAATCCCAGAAACTACAGCATTAGTCATGGGGGCTCGTACCATAATAAAGTTATTACTGTAACAGAAGCGATGAATTCCATGACAATCATGGTAATAGTGGAACACAACAACACACCACTACTCCAGATATTATTTCAATAGCACTGAGAGGTCCACTAATGCAGACCAATCATGCACCACGGATTAGCCTTGAAAAAGCAGACATACTGTAGAACCTCAAAGCAGTGAAGACACACCATTAAATCCCCCTTTCCCCTGTGCATTACATTTTGTCACTATTGTTAACACACGTTTCTCAAAACAATAGCGGCTTTCTCAAAACTGCACACACGAAACTGAAAACCTCACACACAAAATGCTAAACCGTACACTCCCTTCGCAAGATGACTTTGCCATCAAATCTCTTAACTGTTCACAAAATGGAACACGTGTTTTCATTTGGTACACACAGCCATATTTTCAAATGACACACACATACCATTCATTACAGTACACACAACTAAGCATTTGCTGCACACTAGTACCAAGCATTTACAGCACACTGAAGTGCAAAATTGAAAACACAATCATAGAAATGGAACACGCCATATGAATGACAATGACTATGGAGAATGAGCCATTTCTCCTTTTGTCATAGTCAAACATATAACAGCACACACATATGCAGCCAAAAAAGTTTTATTTCTGTAAATGATTTTGGCATCAAGCCTCCGGTTCCTGTCTGGCCAGAGGGCCTCATCTACATCACAGGCAATGTTCTCCTTGTCCAAGCAGCGTTGGAAGAAACGCTTCGAGTGGCGCATGAAGCCCTGACAGGCCTCAACACTGACGTCGCCACAAGCCATAGCTCCTCCATGGCCTGGAGCAGTCTGTGAGTTCATATACTTTCCACCTCCAAGCTGAAGAGAACTCCTCAGTGGGATTCAGGAAAGGAGAATAAGGTGGAAGGTATAGAACGGAAAAATGTGTCTGGTCCTGGAACCACTCACACACTTGAGCTAATTGCTCACCAGACCTGAATGTTTAGAGATTTGAATATTTGTGTGTTGTAGGTTGATGCTTTGAGATTTTACGTGAGAAGTGTGTGCAACAACTGAACATTGTGTGTAGTGTTTGGACAACAAGGTGATACTGTAATTGACACCAGAGAAGGAAAGTCAGAGTCTAATGCAGATAAGGGAGTGTGAAGTAGTGCCAAATTGGTTCGAGCGATTAGTACATGAAGGGTGTGCAAATTGTGCAGAATTTTTGCTTTTTGTGTGTTAGCAATTGTGAAAAACTGTAATAAAAGTATGCTTTGGAAAAGGGTATGAAATAATTAGGCTGTACATGATTTGAACCTCCAAAATGTACCCTTCAACTTATTGTTGATGCCATAATGACATCCACAGGTTTTATAGCAATTGTTCAAATGAGGCCTTAAATGTGAAATGTTCTACAAGCATGTTCAAATCGGATAAAGGATAGGTGGGCACTATAAGGACATCTAGGCACCTCGATGTACAAATTGGCTATTTTGTCCAAAATGTAAAAAATATATATATATATTATTAAGTAATGTAAAGTATACATGATGTGAACATGCACGGTACATCATTATTAGACTTAAAGGGGAAATCCACCCATTTTCAATATTTAACTATGTCATTAATATAGCATAAAGGAGTTGTGTGGAAATAAGAAAAAATTAAAAAAAAAATTAACATTGCAAAAAAATTTAACATTGCAAAAAAATTAACATTGCAAATTACACCATGATGAGTCATCACAGTGTAATTTGCAATGTTAATTTTTTTGCAATGTTAATTTTTTTTGCAATGTTAATTTTTTTTTTCATTTTTTCTTATTTCCACACAACTCCTTTATGCTATATTAATGACATAGTTAAATATTGAAAATGGGTGGATTTCCCCTTTAAAGGGATACTTCACTTTCGGCGGGGGGAAACATTTAAAAAATATATTAAAAATAAATGAAAAAAGTAATGGAAAATTCATGGCCCCCTCACGCATTAGAGTGTCCTACTAATGTGTGAGGGGCCTTTATTTTGCCATAACTTCTTTCATTTTTTTTATATATATTTTTAATGTTTATTTTATGTGAAAGTGAAGTATCCCTTTAATGTTATCCTTCAGTTATGTTGCAGATTAAACTTTTTCATAAATTGCATAGACCTGTTTGACAGTACTATCATCAATGCTGTGTACACATATTTTTTTTGTTCATTTGTTTACACATCTTTTCTATTATTATGTTGGATTCATGTTAATGTTTATTTTAAGACATTTAACACATAAACCCTCAATACTTAGTAAACTTGACCTTTGGCTCCGTACTCGGTTCACTGTTTTTTTCTTCCATAAAAATGGGGCAATGAAACACATCAAACAAATGAAACACCTGATACACCTGAACATTAATATTACACAATAAAACATAATTGAATTAGAAAAAGTGCTCCTCGGAGCACAGGTCTCCGGGCCAGGTCAGGTAGGTTATTGTGGGCCAGCAATGTTGATGGAATATGAAAAATCTAACAGATCCTTCTTGATCACATGACTATAGAGATCATGTGTACCGATTTGCGTGAAATTTGGATAAAATCTGAAAGAGTCATACAAATATTTGTTTTACAAGTCATGGTGGCGCATGGTGGCACTATAAAAGGCAGTTGTGGAAAAATGTCATGGAAATCGCACGCTGCGTTCATTATTTGAGGCATTTTGTTCAAAATGGTGCACTCCTGCAAACTTTTTAAGCCAATCTCAGCCAATTAGGATGGAATATGAATAATCTGAAAGACCCATTTTGTTTAATGTCTATAGATTATTATGTTAAGACAAAATCTGTAGGGGTAATATAAAAGAAAAGTGTTTTGCTTTCAATCGGTTACTGCATTCATTTTTTTTTTCTTTTTTTTCCCCACGATTTTGTAACCCCATTTTTTACACCCAGTGCCAATTGTCTATGTAATCCTGGGCACTACCTTCCCACTGCCAACCTAGGGAGGCCAGGGCCGAGCTCATGCCTCCTTCAATGCATGAGAGCCAACTGACCTTCTTATCACCTGACAGGGGAGAGTTTCCCTGGTTGGACGCAGCGCGTGGAAGGAACACGTTATTCCAACCAGTTCCTTTCCCCTCCATCAGGCGCCCCGGCTGGCCAGGGGGAGGCAGTATAGTGACCTGGATTACTGCATGTTTTTGTGAGGGTATCTACCCTAGGAGACACGGGGAGAACATGCAAACTCCACACAGAGAGGCCCTTTCGCCAACCCCACCTAGGGTATGGGCACTGATGGCGCGGAGGAGAGAACACGCCCACAGCGCCCCCTGCGGGAATCGAACCCAGGACCTTCTAGCTGTGAGGCGAC
This sequence comes from Gymnoscopelus braueri, assembly GCF_963280865.1. Classification (NCBI taxonomy): domain Eukaryota; kingdom Metazoa; phylum Chordata; class Actinopteri; order Myctophiformes; family Myctophidae; genus Gymnoscopelus; species Gymnoscopelus braueri. Next base: position 4,337,805 of record NC_137608.1, read on the forward strand.
AGCGCTACCGACTGCAGGCGCCACCGTGCCCCCTGGTTACTGCATTCATGATTAGAGGCTATAACAGGCCAATGTGAAAATGGTGGCATTTCTTCCTCAGCCTAGTGGGAATGTGTGTGCAAAATCTCACTTAAATTGCATGCTGCGTTCCTGTTTTGAGGCATTTTGTTCAAAACGGACCTCTCCTGCAAATTTTGGCTAATCTTAGCCAATCAGGATGGAATATGAAAAATATGAAAAAACAGTTTTGTGTAATGACTGTAGAGATACTGTGTACCAATTTGCGTGATGATTGGATAAAATCTGTTGGAGTAGTGTAAAAGAATGTGTTTGTTTTGCAAAAAGCGGCCTCCTGGTGGTGCTATAACAGGCCCATTTGGAAAATTTGGGGCAGAGGTTCTGAATTGGCATCCAGGGAGTGTGTGTGCACAGTTTCGCAGCGGCCGGGCCAACGGTGCCCGAGATTAGCTGTTCACAGACAGACACGCGGACGGACGGACTGACAGGGTGCAAAACATACTCTCACCATGCCTTTCGGCCTGGCGGAGACAATAATGCACAGACTCAGCAAGCCTGATTTCCTTTGGGTTAGGGCATTACAAAATGTAGACACTCTGCAAAAGCCTTCTTTTGTTTTGTTTTATTTAGAGTAGCCAAAGATTTTTTTTACCTCCTTTTTCTCCCCCATTTAGTCGTTATGCGAATTAATTCCTCCCAACTCACATTTCTATGTTGTCACTGTGGTCGCATCCTAGTGAGGAGCCCCCACCAGGAGGACATAGAGCCTTCGTCCTACTCCTCCCGCCCAACACTCCCCGCAGACAGGTAACGCCCCAGCCCGTAGGAGTACATGCAATGACCAATATCAGCCTCCACGGCCGGCTTCCGTACCAGGAACACGGGCCAATTGTGTTCGTGTAGATGCTCGACAAAGCCGGATGCACCACGGTGGATTCGAACCCACAACCTCCGTGGTGGTGGGCAGTGACTATACCACTGCGCCACCCAAGCGCTTCTTTAGTTTGTTTTCAATGTAAAGTTTAAGCAACTGTCAGAGCACCTGCACCTATTGCTATTCTATACTATTTATTGATCCGGCAGGGGAAATTTAAATGTCATGGCATTACCTCAGTTAAGAAACACATGACAGATAACATTAAAATAGATTACAGCTAGGAGTGAAAAGAAAAGTAACTAGAAAAAGTGCTCCTCGGAGCACAGGTCTCCACCAGGTCAGGTAGGTTATTGTGGGCCAGCAATGTTCAGAATTTGCCAATCGATGGAATATAAAAATCGGACGGTACCATTTTGATCACTTGACTATAGAGATAATGTGTACCGTTTGGACAAAATGTGTAGGAGTAATATAAAAAAGAAAAATCGGCCTCCTGGTGGCGCTATAATAGGGCAATGTTAAAAGGGTGGCGTTTGTTCTTCAACGTAATGCAAATGTGCATGCAAAGTTCCACCGCAATCGGACGCTGCGTTCATGATTTGCGGCATTTTGTTCAAAACGGGCCACTCCTGCAAACTTTAGATGTTAATGTTAGCCAATCAGGATAGAATATGAAAAATAAAATGGATCCATCTTGATCACATGACTATAGAGATCATGTATACCGATTTGCGTGAAATTTGGATAAAATATGAAAGCTTAATCTCAAAATATGTGTTTTACATAAATCGGCCTCCTGGTGGCGCTATAAAAGGCTAATGTGAAAAATGCAGGGCAGATGTTTTTCCTTGGCCTCTAGGGAGAATGCGTGCAAAGTTTCACACAGATCGGTGCAGTTACAGTTAAAAATGCAAATTGGCCTTTTATAGCGCCACCATGAGGCTGATTTGAAAATCTTCAAGTTGCATTTCTTCCTCTGCCTAGTGGGAATGTGCGTGTGAAATTTCACGGAAATCGCAAGCTGCGTGCATGATTTGAGGCATTTAGTTAAAAATGGACCAATCCTGCAAACTTTGGAAGCCAACCTTAGCCAATCAGGATGGAATATGGAAAATCAGACAGATCAGTGTTGATCAAATGAATATAGAGATACTCTGTACCGATTTGCGTGATGTTTGGATAAAATCTGTAGGAGTAATGTAAAAAAAATGGGTTTTGCACAAATCGGCCTCCTGGTGGCGCTATAACAGGGCCATGTAAAAATTGGGGCAGAGGATCTGAATTGGCATCCAGGGAGTGTGTGTGCACAGTTTCGCAGCGACCAGGCCAACGGTGCCGGAGATTAGCTGTTCACAGACAGATGGACACACGGACACACGGACACACGGACGGACGGACAAGGGGTAAAACATACTCTCTCGCCATGCCTTTCGGCCTGGCGGAGACAATAACAAAGAGTAAACGGTTAGTAATGCATAGATTATTTGATATTTACAAATCATTATACGTGTTTTTATGTCCAGGGACCGCACATTTTGGAAGGGAGTTATAGACAATTGGAATGGTATATGAGACATCTGACTGATATACGTATCTTGATCATACAGTATGACTTCGAGATAATGTGTGAGTTTTCGACAAAAGTTGTAGACAGAAGTTGTAGCACAAAGTGTTTTTTTGCAGGAGTGGCTCGTTTTTAACAGAATGCCTGAAATCATGAACACAGCGTGTGATTGCCGTGAAACACTGCACTCACATTCCCACTAGGCAGAGGAAGAAATGCAACCTTTTTCACATTGGCCTGCTAGCGCCACCAGCAGGCCGATTTTTGCAAAACATTTTTTTTGAACAAATTGCCTCAAATCATCATCAATTACAGTTTTTCACAATTGTTAACACACAAAAAGCGAAAAAAAAATTACAATTTGCACACCCTTCACTTCATGTACTAATCGCTCGACCCAATTTGGCACTAATTCACAGTTGTTGCATACACTTCTCACGTAAAATCTCAAAGCATCAACCTACAACACACAAATATTCAAATCTCTAAACATTCAGGTCTGGTGAGCAATTTGCACCACCGGGCTGCTCCAGTGCGTGAGTGGTTCCAGGACCCACTTTCCCCCATTTTTCCGTTCTGTACCTTCCACCTTATTCTCCTTTCCTGAATCCCCATTGAGGAGTTCTTTTCAGCTTGGAGGTGGAAGGAGAATGGAACCCACTGAGCCGGGTCCCACTGCTCCAGCCAGGCCATGGAGGAGGCTTGTGGCGACGTCACTGTTAGGGCTGTGAATCTTCTGCCATCTCACGATTCGATTCCAATTATTGGGGTGATTCCGATTTTTTAATTTTTTTTCAAAACAAACGATTCTCGATTCATATTTTTTTTTTCTGATTCAGAATCGATTCAGCCCAGAACTTGCCACTTCTCAAAAATGTCATTATACAAAAATCCTTTTTTGAAAATCCTTTTTTTGAAAATGAGAATCGATTCTGAATCGTCCGACATGAGAATCACGATTTGTTTTCGAAATGATTTTTTCCTGCAGCCCTAGTCACTGTTGAGGCCTGTCAGGGCTTCATGCGCCACTCGAGGCGTTTCTTCCAACGCTGCTTGGACAGGGAGAACATTGCCTGTGATGTGGATGAGGCCCTCTGGCCAGACATGAACCGGAGGCATGATGCCTAAATCATGTAGAGAAATAAAACTTTTTGGGCTGCATATTTGTGTTTTGTTTTATGTTTGACTATGAAAAAAGTAGGCCTACACTGAGTCATTTTACAAAAGGAGAAATGGCTCATTCTCCAGAGTCATTGTCATTCATATAGTGTGTTCCATTTATATGATTGTGTTTTCAATTTTGCCCTGCAGTGTGCTGTAAATGCTTGGTAGTGTGCAGCACATGCTTAGTTGTGTGTACTGTAATGAATGGTATGTGTGTGTCATTTGAAAATATGGCTGTGTGTACCAAATGAAAACACAAGTTCCATTTTGTGAACAGTTAAGAGATTTGATGTCACAGAGTCATCTTGCAAAGGGAGTGTAGGGTTTAGCATTTTGTGTGTGAGGTTTTCAGTTTTTTGTGTGCAGTTTTGAGAAAGCCGTTATTGTTTTGAGAAACGTGTGTTAACAATCGTGAAAAACTGTAATCTACCGATTGCAGTAAAAGGCAGAGGAAGAAAAGCCTCCCTTTTCACATTGGCCTATTATAGCACCACCAGGAGGCCACAATAACCTACTTGACCTGACGGAGAGCTGTGCTCCGAGGAGCACTTTTTCTAGTTCAATGATGTTTTATTGTGTAATATTAATGTTCAGGAGACATGTGTTATTGTCCCCTCCTTGGCAGAGTCATTCCTCAATGGGATGAGGGGGCGTGACCCTCTGTTTAACAGACAGTTGTCACTTCTCTGTGTGCCAGATTTTTCATCAGAAAAAGCAGTAAACAATACAGTATCTCATACTGTAATATCCTTTCTCTTAGTTATGTAAACATTTCCACTCCATATTTATTCCAGTGGTAACCTTGGACAGTTACATCCCATTTGAATGTTATATACTGTAATTACCAACATTGTGTAAAAATAATAATTATTCAGCACACAAATTCACACAAACACAAGTGACTGATTATTATGTGCTTTTATTATGTTAACATGCACCTGTGATTGTTTTACATTATTATATTTAATCTTTATGAATACTAAACAGTACAACATTAATATGGAGGAGAAGTAGTAGTAGCAGTGTAATACAAAGTTAAGAGAAACAAAGAACCAAAGAATCCAGCTGTAATAAAACGAAAAGTACATTTATTTTCATTTGTGTACCACACCTCCACCAATGAGGATGAAAAACATTACAATATACTGGAGATCAGAATCATTAAATTGGTAGTAAAACCCTAACCCATCAAAATAGAAGCCCAGAGTCTTTCCAAAAAGATCAACATTCATAGCTGCAAAGGTTTATACTTTATTACAGGCATCAAAAAGAATATAAAGAAGGATAAAGGTATATCATATACTGTATGTCTGTCTGTCTGTCTGTCTGTCTGTCTGTCTCTCTCTCTCTTTTGTGTTGCTATAACTATAGGTCGTTTAGTATTTCAGTTAACAATAATTTTTTGTCAATTGTACTTTCTGTTGTTTTTGCTTTAGTAAAGGTAGGGTAAGTGATTTTTTGTTTTGTTGTGTTGAAGTAAGTGTTAAATAGCTAGTAATCATTGCTGTAGACTGTTTGTTCAGTAACATGGGTTTCCCCGTCTCTCCAGCTCTACAATAAACAGAAAAGGATACCAATTTTATCCAATCAAGAGAGAACTCAATACAGGATACACTAAAGGATAAACAAGTGAAACTGGAAGTGATGACACAAAGCAATGATCAGACCAAATTGGAATTGGAAAACTATAAAATTGAAGATGATAAATGGGTGCTGTCTCTCCTGATTAGCTGAAATTGGAAACCCACTCAACCCAGGGACAGGGAGACCCTTACTGAACAAACACGACATATAGCAATGATTACTAACACAATATAGAGTGTTAACCTTATAACAAAAACACTTTTTGTTTTAACAAAAAAATATCACTTACACTCCCTTTAACTATAATAACCCTGATCTCAGTCGTCATAGATTTCCACAGTCATGACAGGCGTGTACGTGTCTGTCATCGTGGCCTCGACTTTAAAATCACCGTCTGAGTGAGAGAAGGAATTGCCTCCTTTCTTTCTGATAAATCCCTCATGATGATTACTGAGATACATCTCGTTAAAAAGATTGTGATCACAAGTTTTGTTTTTTCCAAAGAATCCCCCCGCATGCCAGTTATTGTACATGTTGTAGTCGTAGGGCACAGAGAACATGTAAGCTAGCTTCTTGGTGCACGATTTGCTGCTGGGATTTTGGAGCTCGTAGGTGAAGACACCGACAACGCCACACGCAGTGTATGGCGTCTTCTTGAATTCAACCACGTACTCCTTGGACGAGGCGATTTCGAGCGGTAAAGATCTGGTACAACTGCCACTCGAAAAATACATCCTTAATAGTACGAAAGAAAAAAGAAAAAAAAGTTAGAGCCAGAGGCGTAATTTCAGGAAAGAATACAGGGCTGCAAAAATGAATGATCATTTAGACCACATTTCCAAAATAGCAAAAAAAGTGGATCTACAAGCTTGTAAATCCACCATTTTCGCAATTTATTGGGGTTGAGAAAGAGAAAATGTTTGAAAATGTTGGCCTATACATGCCCAAAATAGGGTTGCAGACAACAAAACACATCTATAACATGTGTCACATATACTGTTAACGGGCATGGATCAGATTAATCCGCGGTTGGGGAATATATAAAAATACCACTGGTTAGAGCAACTGATGAAAATAATAATAATAATAATAATAATAATAATAAGGGTAATAATAATAATAATAATAATAATAATAATAATAATAATAATAATAATAATAATAATAATAGTACAAAAAGGAATAAAAAACACATTAGTAAAAATAAACAAATACCTTGGATTAATGAGTACATGGGAACTCCTGTTGCTGATCGTAACGGTGCACTGGCGATGAGTTGGAAGGAGGCTAGCAATTGCGTCACCAACTGCCACGATCGGATCTACATCCATGTTCCTTTCCATGGTAACTGGAAAAACAAAGCCTGGCCAGAGTGCAAACAACATGTTCATCACTGATCCTGACATTTTTGACCTGGAGTCACCCTATCATTTTTATTAATTTATGCATCTTGAAAAAAAAAACAGGTGTATGGTTCAGGTGTATATGCACCTAAGCATATTAAATTCTGGTACTCTATAAGCTGTGTATACTACTTGACTGCTAACAACAAAACTGTAAAACATATCAGAAATACATACATTTATCGTTGTGTAAACACTCTCAATTCTTACCGTCAGTCTCTCGGCGCTCGCAATGGAAAATGTCAAACGCAGCAATGACACCCTGGTAACTAGTAACACTGATGCCTGCAGGACACTTCGTCCTGTTCAGTGAGCAGCCACTCTATTTATATGATTCGGTCTGCCCATGTTTGTCTAACCTTCTGTTGATTAATCATGTGACTTGTGTATTTGTCTTAAATGGGGAAACTCAGGCTCCAGCACTGTTCTATAATAGTGGCTACTGTCCCCCAAGCTTCTTATCTGAACTAATCAATCAACCCTCTCAACACTCACATGTGACATGTGCAAAGTCCCCTGATTTCAACACTGTAGGTCAGAGCTGTAGTTCTTAGAATTGCATATATTTGTACTTATTATGACTAAATATCCTGAAACATTCTGAAAATAAGATACAGGAAGGCACTAGAAGGCCACATGTGCAGGTAACATGCCAATACAAATGCCACTGTTACATCATAATAATGGATTTTTCTACATGTATGGACACAAATGGCAAGAAATATATACAGTAAGAGCATGGGGGGCTTTGTCATCATATAGAGCATAATAATAATACTAATAATACAAATGATAATAATAATATGTTACAAAGTGCTTAACAACTTAAAATCAAACAGTGAACAATAAAACAATTACAGCAATAAGAACAACACACAACAGTATCAGTGACAGTAAATACAGGAGATGCACCGAATTTTGCTGTTAGGAGGTTAAAAAGGCCTTTCTTTAAAAATGTGTCTTTATTTTGGATGTAAAAATGGCAATGGAACTAGCTACTCTGAGGTCCAATGGGAGGCTGTTCCAGAGTCTAGGGGCCCTGACGGCAAAGGCCCGATCACCCTTGGTCACCAGCCTAGACGTAGGAACATCTAGTAGGGCCGAATCAGAGGACCTTAGGCAGCGGACAGGCACATGGGGTTTTAGCAGGTCAGCTAGGTATTGTGGTGCCAGGCCATTAAGAGCTTTAAAAGTTCTCAATAAAATCTTAAAATCTATTCTAAAAGTTACTGGCAGCCAGTGCAGTGCAGCCAGTACCGGGGTTATGTGCTCTGATCTCCAAGTCTGGCGGCGGCATTCTGTACTAACTGCAGGCAGTGTATGGATCCTTTGCTGAGAGTTGAATATAGGGTGTTGCAATAGTCCAGGCGAGATGAATATTCAATTCAAAGGGCTTTATTGGCATGAGAAAAAATGCATTAATATTGTCAAAGTTAAAGTGGAACAATACAATCAAAACAAAATAATGTTTCAAGGTTGTGCAAAAATAGAAGCTGTCTTTCAAAAGTGGTTAAAGGTGATTGCTCTGTTTGTATGTGCAGTGTTTCGACAATGTACATTATTTTTCAAAAATATTTAAATGTACATTGTATGTACAGTGTTTCTACAATTTGAATTTTTTTTCAAAAGTGTTTAAAGGTAATTGTTCTGTTTGTATGTGCAGTGTTTCTACAGTTTATAACAAAGAGTAAACGGTTAGTAATGCATAGATTATTTGATATTTACAAATCATTATACGTGTTTTTATGTCCAGGGACCGCACATTTTGGAAGGGAGTTATAGACAATTGGAATGGCATATGAGACATCTGACTGATATACGTATCTTGATCATACAGTATGACTTCGAGATAATGTGTGAGTTTTCGACAAAAGTTCTAGACAGAAGTTGTAGCACAAAGTGTTTTTTTGCAGGAGTGGCTCGTTTTTAACAGAATGCCTGAAATCATGAACACAGCGTGTGATTGCCGTGAAACACTGCACTCACATTCCCACTAGGCAGAGGAAGAAATGCAACCTTTTTCACATTGGCCTGCTAGCGCCACCAGCAGGCCGATTTTTGCAAAACATTTTTTTTGAACAAATTGCCTCAAATCATCATCAATTACAGTTTTTCACAATTGTTAACACACAAAAAGCGAAAAAAAATTACAATTTGCACACCCTTCACTTCATGTACTAATCGCTCGACCCAATTTGGCACTAATTCACACTCCCTTATCTGCATTAGACTCTGACTTTCCTTCTTTACACTCTGATGTCAATTACATTATCACCTTGTTGTCCAAACACTACACACAATGTTCAGTTGTTGCACACACTTCTCACGTAAAATCTCAAAGCATCAACCTACAAATATTCAAATCTCTAAACATTCAGGTCTGGTGAGCAATTTGCACCACAGGGCTGCTCCAGTGCGTGAGTGGTTCCAGGACCCACTTTCCCCCATTTTTCCGTTCTGTACCTTCCACCTTATTCTCTTTTCCTGAATCCCCATTGAGGAGTTCTTTTCAGCTTGGAGGTGGAAGGAGAATGGAACCCACTGAGCCGGGTCCCACTGCTCCAGCCAGGCCATGGAGGAGGCTTGTGGCGACGTCACTGTTAGGGCTGTGAATCTTCTGCCATCTCACGATTCGATTCCAATTATTGGGGTGATTCCGATTTTTTAATTTTTTTTCAAAACAAACGATTCTCGATTCATTTTTTTTTTTCTGATTCAGAATCGATTCAGCCCAGAACTTGCCACTTCTCAAAAATGTCATTATACAAAAATCCTTTTTTGAAAATCCTTTTTTTGAAAATGAGAATCGATTCTGAATCGTCCGACATGAGAATCACGATTTGTTTTCGAAATGATTTTTTCCTGCAGCCCTAGTCACTGTTGAGGCCTGTCAGGGCTTCATGCGCCACTCGAGGCGTTTCTTCCAACGCTGCTTGGACAGGGAGAACATTGCCTGTGATGTGGATGAGGCCCTCTGGCCAGACATGAACCGGAGGCATGATGCCTAAATCATGTAGAGAAATAAAACTTTTTGGGCTGCATATTTGTGTTTTGTTTTATGTTTGACTATGAAAAAAGTAGGCCTACACTGAGTCATTTTACAAAAGGAGAAATGGCTCATTCTCCAGAGTCATTGTCATTCATATAGTGTGTTCCATTTATATGATTGTGTTTTCAATTTTGCCCTGCAGTGTGCTGTAAATGCTTGGTAGTGTGCAGCACATGCTTAGTTGTGTGTACTGTAATGAATGGTATGTGTGTGTCATTTGAAAATATGGCTGTGTGTACCAAATGAAAACACAAGTTCCATTTTGTGAACAGTTAAGAGATTTGATGTCACAGAGTCATCTTGCAAAGGGAGTGTAGGGTTTAGCATTTTGTGTGTGAGGTTTTCAGTTTTTTGTGTGCAGTTTTGAGAAAGCCGTTATTGTTTTGAGAAACGTGTGTTAACAATCGTGAAAAACTGTAATCTACCGATTGCAGTAAAAGGCAGAGGAAGAAAAGCCTCCCTTTTCACATTGGCCTATTATAGCACCACCAGGAGGCCACAATAACCTACTTGACCTGACGGAGAGCTGTGCTCCGAGGAGCACTTTTTCTAGTTCAATGATGTTTTATTGTGTAATATTAATGTTCAGGAGACATGTGTTATTGTCCCCTCCTTGGCAGAGTCATTCCTCAATGGGATGAGGGGGCGTGACCCTCTGTTTAACAGACAGTTGTCACTTCTCTGTGTGCCAGATTTTTCATCAGAAAAAGCAGTAAACAATACAGTATCTCATACTGTAATATCCTTTCTCTTAGTTATGTAAACATTTCCACTCCATATTTATTCCAGTGGTAACCTTGGACAGTTACATCCCATTTGAATGTTATATACTGTAATTACCAACATTGTGTAAAAATAATAATTATTCAGCACACAAATTCACACAAACACAAGTGACTGATTATTATGTGCTTTTATTATGTTAACATGCACCTGTGATTGTTTTACATTATTATATTTAATCTTTATGAATACTAAACAGTACAACATTAATATGGAGGAGAAGTAGTAGTAGCAGTGTAATACAAAGTTAAGAGAAACAAAGAACCAAAGAATCCAGCTGTAATAAAACGAAAAGTACATTTATTTTCATTTGTGTACCACACCTCCACCAATGAGGATGAAAAACATTACAATATACTGGAGATCAGAATCATTAAATTGGTAGTAAAACCCTAACCCATCAAAATAGAAGCCCAGAGTCTTTTCAAAAAGATCAACATTCATAGCTGCAAAGGTTTATACTTTATTACAGGCATCAAAAAGAATATAAAGAAGGATAAAGGTATATCATATACTGTATGTCTGTCTGTCTGTCTGTCTGTCTGTCTGTCTGTCTCTCTCTCTCTTTTGTGTTGCTATAACTATAGGTCGTTTAGTATTTCAGTTAACAATAATTTTTTGTCAATTGTACTTTCTGTTGTTTTTGCTTTAGTAAAGGTAGGGTAAGTGATTTTTTGTTTTGTTGTGTTGAAGTAAGTGTTAAATAGCTAGTAATCATTGCTGTAGACTGTTTGTTCAGTAACATGGGTTTCCCCGTCTCTCCAGCTCTACAATAAACAGAAAAGGATACCAATTTTATCCAATCAAGAGAGAACTCAATACAGGATACACTAAAGGATAAACAAGTGAAACTGGAAGTGATGACACAAAGCAATGATCAGACCAAATTGGAATTGGAAAACTATAAAATTGAAGATGATAAATGGGTGCTGTCTCTCCTGATTAGCTGAAATTGGAAACCCACCTGAAAAGATGTATTTTCTGTTTGTTAAAGAGCTCTAGGGACAGGGAGACCCTTACTGAACAAACACGACATAGCAATGATTACTAACACAATATAGAGTGTTAACCTTATAACAAAAACACTTTTTGTTTTAACAAAAAAATATCACTTACACTCCCTTTAACTATAATAACCCTGATCTCAGTCGTCATAGATTTCCACAGTCATGACAGGCGTGTACGTGTCTGTCATCGTGGCCTCGACTTTAAAATCACCGTCTGAGTGAGAGAAGGAATTGCCTCCTTTCTTTCTGATAAATCCCTCATGATGATTACTGAGATACATCTCGTTAAAAAGATTGTGATCACAAGTTTTGTTTTTTCCAAAGAATCCCCCCGCATGCCAGTTATTGTACATGTTGTAGTCGTAGGGCACAGAGAACATGTAAGCTAGCTTCTTGGTGCACGATTTGCTGCTGGGATTTTGGAGCTCGTAGGTGAAGACACCGACAACGCCACACGCAGTGTATGGCGTCTTCTTGAATTCAACCACGTACTCCTTGGACGAGGCGATTTCGAGCGGTAAAGATCTGGTACAACTGCCACTCGAAAAATACATCCTTAATAGTACGAAAGAAAAAAGAAAAAAAAAGTTAGAGCCAGAGGCGTAATTTCAGGAAAGAATACAGGGCTGCAAAAATGAATGATCATTTAGACCACATTTCCAAAATAGCAAAAAAAGTGGATCTACAAGCTTGTAAATCCACCATTTTCGCAATTTATTGGGGTTGAGAAAGAGAAAATGTTTGAAAATGTTGGCCTATACATGCCCAAAATAGGGTTGCAGACAACAAAACACATCTATAACATGTGTCACATATACTGTTAACGGGCATGGATCAGATTAATCCGCGGTTGGGGAATATATAAAAATACCACTGGTTAGAGCAACTGATGAAAATAATAATAATAATAATAATAATAAGGGTAATAATAATAATAATAATAATAATAATAATAATAATAATAATAATAATAATAATAATAATAATAGTACAAAAAGGAATAAAAAACACATTAGTAAAAATAAACAAATACCTTGGATTAATGAGTACATGGGAACTCCTGTTGCTGATCGTAACGGTGCACTGGCGATGAGTTGGAAGGAGGCTAGCAATTGCGTCACCAACTGCCACGATCGGATCTACATCCATGTTCCTTTCCATGGTAACTGGAAAAACAAAGCCTGGCCAGAGTGCAAACAACATGTTCATCACTGATCCTGACATTTTTGACCTGGAGTCACCCTATCATTTTTATTAATTTATGCATCTTGAAAAAAAAAACAGGTGTATGGTTCAGGTGTATATGCACCTAAGCATATTAAATTCTGGTACTCTATAAGCTGTGTATACTACTTGACTGCTAACAACAAAACTGTAAAACATATCAGAAATACATACATTTATCGTTGTGTAAACACTCTCAATTCTTACCGTCAGTCTCTCGGCGCTCGCAATGGAAAATGTCAAACGCAGCAATGACACCCTGGTAACTAGTAACACTGATGCCTGCAGGACACTTCGTCCTGTTCAGTGAGCAGCCACTCTATTTATATGATTCGGTCTGCCCATGTTTGTCTAACCTTCTGTTGATTAATCATGTGACTTGTGTATTTGTCTTAAATGGGGAAACTCAGGCTCCAGCACTGTTCTATAATAGTGGCTACTGTCCCCCAAGCTTCTTATCTGAACTAATCAATCAACCCTCTCAACACTCACATGTGACATGTGCAAAGTCCCCTGATTTCAACACTGTAGGTCAGAGCTGTAGTTCTTAGAATTGCATATATTTGTACTTATTATGACTAAATATCCTGAAACATTCTGAAAATAAGATACAGGAAGGCACTAGAAGGCCACATGTGCAGGTAACATGCCAATACAAATGCCACTGTTACATCATAATAATGGATTTTTCTACATGTATGGACACAAATGGCAAGAAATATATACAGTAAGAGCATGGGGGGCTTTGTCATCATATAGAGCATAATAATAATACTAATAATACAAATGATAATAATAATATGTTACAAAGTGCTTAACAACTTAAAATCAAACAGTGAACAATAAAACAATTACAGCAATAAGAACAACACACAACAGTATCAGTGACAGTAAATACAGGAGATGCACCGAATTTTGCTGTTAGGAGGTTAAAAAGGCCTTTCTTTAAAAATGTGTCTTTATTTTGGATTTAAAAATGGCAATGGAACTAGCTACTCTGAGGTCCAATGGGAGGCTGTTCCAGAGTCTAGGGGCCCTGACGGCAAAGGCCCGATCACCCTTGGTCACCAGCCTAGACGTAGGAACATCTAGTAGGGCCGAATCAGAGGACCTTAGGCAGCGGACAGGCACATGGGGTTTTAGCAGGTCAGCTAGGTATTGTGGTGCCAGGCCATTAAGAGCTTTAAAAGTTCTCAATAAAATCTTAAAATCTATTCTAAAAGTTACTGGCAGCCAGTGCAGTGCAGCCAGTACCGGGGTTATGTGCTCTGATCTCCAAGTCTGGCGGCGGCATTCTGTACTAACTGCAGGCAGTGTATGGATCCTTTGCTGAGAGTTGAATATAGGGTGTTGCAATAGTCCAGGCGAGATGAATATTCAATTCAAAGGGCTTTATTGGCATGAGAAAAAATGCATTAATATTGTCAAAGTTAAAGTGGAACAATACAATCAAAACAAAATAATGTTTCAAGGTTGTGCAAAAATAGAAGCTGTCTTTCAAAAGTGGTTAAAGGTGATTGCTCTGTTTGTATGTGCAGTGTTTCGACAATGTACATTATTTTTCAAAAATATTTAAATGTACATTGTATGTACAGTGTTTCTACAATTTGAATTTTTTTTCAAAAGTGTTTAAAGGTAATTGTTCTGTTTGTATGTGCAGTGTTTCTACAGTTTACATTTTACATATTTGGCATTTAGCATACGCTCTTAATACAGAGCGATTTACAGTAAGGATAAACATGAGGTAATACATCAATTGCATAGAAATAGTAATAGTAATCTAGGATAGAACTAAGAACATATCATCAGTCTAAACAATAGAATATCCAAGAAATCTATTTCTATGTACCGAGGTCACTCAATGCAGACAGTGCTGGAATACACACAATGATTAGAAGTCTTTAAGGTGGTTGTGTTCTATTTGATATCCTTCTCCTATCACAGCAGCTCACAATTCTCGCTGCTGTTTTGCACATTGTTGTACTTTGCCCAGCAGAGATAGGAGTTTTTTTTGTCATTAGTCATGTTTTCAAACTCTCCTTGGGTGATTGTAATCTGTGGAAAGCATGTGTCTCTGATGTCTTGTACAGTGGGCAGGCGGTTAGGAAGTGTAGCTCAGTTTCCACTTCATTTTGTGCACAGTGGGTGCATAGTCTTAACCTGACACCGTCAAATGGAAGAAAGCTTGCGACACACATTTTGTTTCACAGCGTACTTGCATCTGAGACTCCGGGCGCAGAATCGATGACAGACAGTTTTTCTTTTTTTCAAGCTACTAGGCAGGTGATTGGATGATCCCGCCCCTAGCAGCCGCTGATTGGTTCGGACACGCAGTGTTCGGCCATCTCTACTCCCTTCGCAATCCCAGACCTCCCTGAAATCAAATGCAAATGAGATTTCCGGAGGGAGGGGGTTTACCAGGCTAGCATAGTCTGTCTTCTCTAGGGAGCCAGGTTTGCCTATGACGGCCTTTCTCGATTGCAAGACTGTGCTCACTGAGTCTGTACCTAGTCAAGACTTTTCTTTGTTTTGGGTCGGTCACAGTGCTCAGGTATTCTGCCACGGTGTATTCTCTGTTTACGGCCAAATAGTATTCTAGTTTGCTCCTTGGCTGAGGGGGCATTTCTCTAGAGTTTCTCTGTGTGTGAGTGCCTTGTTATGGAGTACATCTGGGTCACTTTCTTTTAGATGGTTATAACATTTAAGTGCTCTCTTTGTTTTTGTGATTATGAGTGGGCATCGTCCTATGCCCTGCATGCATTGTTTGGTGTTTTCTGCTGGATCCGGAGATTTGCAGAATTCTGTGTGCATTCTTTCTCCCCCTTCCTTATTCTCCAGCCATCCTGGTGTTGGATGTCCATCAAAGGTCAGGGGTCACAAGTGGGTCCATTCCCCCTGGGTCCCAGTCCGTTTGGGTATTCTCCCCCCGTCCGTATTCCCCAACCCTGGAGTAGAACACCTCCCATCATAGAGGAGTCAGAGGAACAGACGGTGTCTGTATTAATAGAAAAATCAAACCTGGTACTACTCGCAATCCCAGAAACTACAGCATTAGTCATGGGGGCTCGTACCATAATAAAGTTATTACTGTAACAGAAGCGATGAATTGCATGACAATCGCGCAGTGGAATAGTGGAACACAACAACACACCACTACTCCAGATATTATTACAATATCACTGAGAGGTCCACTAATGCAGACCAATCATGCACCACGGATTAGCCTTGAAAAAGCAGACATACTATCTAAGACTTAGATGTTTTAATAACTCATTGTAGTCAGACTGACATTGAGTGTTTTGAACTGAACTGGCGCCTCTGAGTGAAGCTGTGGCAAACATACGATTTGACATATTATCAATTAGGCTAGTTAAAAACTGCTGTCTATTAATAGCAACAATTTTACAATTGTCTAGCAGAGAAACGGACCCAAGTTTGCCCTCTCTTCCAGCTATTTCAGCCTCAAGTGTTTTTGTGCCAGGTTTCTCTTTCAGTGCTCTAATAAAGGAAATGCTGCGTTTAATTAGTTTATCTGCATAAACTATAGAGGCTGTGCGTCTCTGTAGGCACTCTGAAAGAAGGGCAAGTTCATTAAGCACATCATACATGAGTCCCAAGTCAAGCATGAACTGTTTTGAGGACAATCTTTTGAGCATGCCCTCTTACTGTTTTCTGTCTGTTGCCACCCAGCGTACATCAAGTACTCGCCCTATTTTGGATACCTCCTGGTGCAGCTTTTGTGCGCACTCCGCCAGCTCTCTTTGATTCGGTGGGGACCGGCTGTATAGGCTGTATAGTTTATCCATAAAGGACTGGAAGTGATTAACCCCACCAGCATCTTTCACTGCATCAGATACAGCTAATTCCAGCCTATGGTTAAGACAGTGGCAGCGGTGGCCTAGTGGTTAGAGGGGCGGCCTTGATACCGGAAGGTCCCTAGTTCGATTCCCCAATTCATCACATCAATCATGAATCACCGCTGAATAGCCCTTGAGCAAGGCTTCCATGCAGGGTCTGGCTGTAAATAAGTTTCGCACTTAGTCCAACACCCTGGGTAAACAACAAACTTTGCTTTGCTTTGCTTTGCTTTGCTTACAGTGCCAAATAATAAAATTGGGGTAGCGCTCTGATAATCTCTTGGCAACACCTGATTTTCTACCTAACATCACACTAGCGCCATCACTTGTGAATGCAATCAAATGTTTTTTAAGGAAGTGATCATCAAAACCAACAGACTGTGTTCTATTGTCTCTGCTTTTTGGTCTGAGAGCTCGATCAGGTCTAAAAACACATAATGTGGGTCACTGTTCTTGTCAGTCTCACATTTTAAATGAATAATCAATGTCGTTTTCGCACTCAGAGTTGTGGACTCATCTATAATTATAGATATATTCCCCCTTATCTCTTTGATGATTCTGCATATCTTTTTACGTATTTCTCCAGCAACATGGTCAATAATTTGAGCAGCACTGTATCTATAATGAAGACCATGTCCAATGTCCACACCATGTAACTGTTGCAGACAGTTCAAGAATATCAAAATGGTCAGAGTATTCTCTGTCTTTCTTGGCAAGAAGGTAGGCTGACCTGAAAACAGCAGCTGTAGCCTGTAGACTGGACTCATTCATTTTGTCGCACAGTCCTTTTCTTTGACATGTCCACAATCTCTTGTGCACGTTTGTGCGCTTTGGATTTTATGTGTTGATTAATTTTTTTCCTTAGTGAGCACAGTTTAGAAAGGCGGTTTGACCCAGTCTGGTTTACATTATGGCGTCTCCTTGCATTTTCTTAAAATGTAGTTTGCCTACTTCAGCGCAAATTTTACAGCCAATTTTGCCATTTCTTGACTCTATCCAGGGATATATTTTTTGTTTCTCCCTCCACATTTCTTTGCTCCACACATCGGGGTGATGGCTAGATGAAGATGAGGCAGGTGGTGGCTGTGAAACGGGTGTTGGCTCAGGCTGCTGTTCACCCTCTGTTATGGTGTCACTGTCACTGGGAGAGGGAATGATTGGAGAATCTGTCCGGGCATGGGGGCTACTAGTAGTTGAAGTTGCAGCCTTGCAAGTGCCGTGGACGTAGGCCTATCTAAGGGCATAACGCATAATAATAAAACATCTCCATTTGATTTATACCCAGGGCCAGCACATACTAAATAGACAATGGTTTTCTTATTGCCTTTAAGACAGGACTGCTTAAAAATGCAAACTCCATAGCCTACAATAAGACACAGGCCCACAGCAAAATACTAAATTCACCTTTGTCGGACTCGTCGTTATCAGAAACAAGAATAAGCTCGCTGTCGTCCTCAATCTCCTCATCATCATTTAATGGGGCGGCCATAGCTGAGTGGTTAGTGAGCCCGTCTAGGGAGCCAGAGGCCCTGGTTGCCCCAGGTTCGATTCCAGGCCAGGCCAGCACATGTGTCGATGAAATGAAATTTGTCCCTGAGCAAGACTCTTAACCCCTAATTGCTCACAGGTTCTCATTGGAAACAAGACCGCAAGGACTTTCATGAACAACCTGTTAAAAGGAATTATCCTTATCGGCTGCTGCTTCAGTAACAACTGGTGTGGGCGATTGGATTCTTGAACTACTAGTTTTATTCATGAATTTGAAGAGTGATGATTGTTTTAAATTAGACATCTTGGTGCTGCTGGCGCTCTCGGATGGCTGTTAGGCTTATAGCTTCCGCTTTGTTCTAAATTCAAATCACGTAACACCTACAGGACAAGTTGATTGATTGACAGCTGTCAGCCAGCAAGTGTGGTTGATCTTCTTTGATTTGAATGGAGGCGCCCTCCTTCTGCCTGCCCATGCCATGGCTCTATTGGTCGGTTGTTGTCAGTGTTGACATCACAACCAATGGAGGGATTAGCTATTGAGTCTGATTCTTGCCAAGTCTGCTTATTTGGCCTGTGGACCACCCCACAGGGTTTTCTAAATCTCACCTGCACAACCCAATATTATGCTGTTGTTACAAATGTGTTGCTTTTAAATGTGCAAATATTTATTAGTATTAGCATCAAAATGTACTTAATGTACAAAAAGTAAAAGTACTAAAATGTTTGAAAACAGACGATCTACAAGCTCACAACGTGACTTGTTGATCGGCTATTTTCAAAATAGCCTATGTATAAAATAGGGCTAATAAGTGGTTAATGTATGTTTTATAATATCATAATTTATATCTGAAAAGCAACTAGTAACTAAAGTTTTCAAATAATTGTAGTGGATTAAAAGTAAAATATTGGTAACACTTGGTCATAACAAGGTACCTGTAATTATCACTTAATTTATGATAACTTAATACATTATTTAAGCATTAATGAATGCTTCAATCATGAATTCCTTGTATTTCATCATTAATTAACAGCATTAGTTAAGCAAAGTTACTTAATACATGAATTACAGGGAATTCATACTTAATTAATGTTTAATTAATGCTTAATTAATGCTTAATTAATGCTTAATTAACGCTTAAATAATGTATTAAGTAATCATAAATTAAGCGTTAATTACGGGTACCTTATAAGCAAGTGTTACCACAATATGTCCCCCTGAGATGTAGTGGAGTAGAAGTAAAAGTACAGAAAATGAGAAATACTCCAGTAAAGTAAAACATCCTCAAAAGTAAAGTAAAACATCCTCAAAAGTGTACTTAAGTGTAAGTACAGTACTTGAGTAAATGTACTCAGTGGCAACGGCGCCTGTTTAATTAAAAGACACTGTGTCCCCCCATGATTCAGTCCAGTCAAAACTAAAAATTGAAGAAAAAAAATAAAATCAGTCCAGTCCCCCTGCCTGGGGGGGACTGGACTGACCCATCCACCGCGAGGCTGGATGGGTCAGTGGCCACGATGCTTATGATTGTCTAGTTAATTAAACATAGGAGTCCATTTGGTTACAGCTGACTTTTAGGATGAAGAAAAAAGAAAAAACCTCTGACATGGAGTACATTTTTTGTTCAGAATTAAAGGAGAATTCCGGACATTTTAAGTGTTATCTTTGATGTCTCGTTACTCACCTACCGACGTAAAAAGTGGCGTTCTTTTTTTCCAGAGATTCCCCTGTCGTCATTTTTTAAACCCCCTCCGTTGTCATAATGGGAGCGCGTGGGTTAGGGAAATTCGTCTATTATAACCGATGCAAAGTTATTTTTTTCTCTACTACTACTCATTGTAGAGTCTCATGATAGTCAAACATGCGTTGAAAGTTCCTGAGAGGCTACCGTTAATGGCGAACGATTTAACACTGGATGCTTGTTTCTTTCCAGAACCTGGCAACTCGGTGTTGCCAGGTTGAGAAACAAGCAACGTCACCGTCGGTAGGTGAGTAACGAGACATCAAAGATAACACTTAAAATGTCCGGAATTCTCCTTTAACCGAAATAAAGTAAAAAAAATATATATATATTAACATCCATCCGGAAAAAAAAACAGAAAATGTGCGCGCACGCGTCCCCCGATGTGTCCCCCACTCCCCCCCATGTCATTTTCCATTCCAGCGCCCCTGAATGTACTTGGTTACTTTACACCACTGCTACCCTGCCCTGCGCTGTCATCGTTGCCTAGTTACCGACACCAGCGCTGCTCACTGCACCGGCACCGCACATTTAAAAAATGTCTACAGCCGACACTCCACCACATCCTCAAAAGAGAAAGCGCCTCCAAAAGTATAGACGTGAGAGGGAAGAGGCAAACCCTTGGATATTTCTTCTTGTTATTATTCTAAAATTAAAATTGCATCATGAGTGGATGAGGCAAAACCGGAGGTCTTGGCTAATGTCCAAACATGACAGCAACTTTCGCCTCCCGGTTTGTCCATAACTGGGCAAGGTTGAAATATACCGGGAAGGAGGACCCCCCCACACGGGAGTACGTGGGCAAGGAATTGCTCTTTAAATCAAATCTTGTTAGTGCGAAGGACATACTCTTTCATTGACTTGCCAAACAGGCGTGAGTTTGAGTTATGCTTTTTCCTTGAAGCGACACTGCGTCGTTTCCTGGAGCAATATGCCTTTGACATACAAGAGGATAAATGGAAGGACTGGTCCATCGAGTCCTCTGTCAGTATTGACACAGTCAATGTTGTGGTTAAGTTCTGGACCGGCCGGGCCTCAGACCATGATGTGGAGCTGTATCTGAAAAGGTACTGTAATATCCTTGGGCAGGCATATAAACCAGTGGACCAGTTTGGAATCTGGTATGGAGTCCGGAAGTACACGGTGGAGATCAGGCGGGACGCCAACAACCAACGGGTGTCCCTGCCCAGCTCTGTTTCCCTGGGCCCATACAACGGCCGGGTTACCTACCCGGGGCAGGAGACGAGATGTTTCATTTGCAACAGCACGGAGCATCAAGTCAGAGCCTGTCAGAAGGTAAAATGCTGGAGATGTGGGAATCTGGGCCACAAGTCAAAGGACTGTCAGAATGATGCTGAGTGCATCCTCTGTGGAGAGCGAGGGCACTCGTTTTTCCAGTGCCCCAAATCCTACAGCAATAGGGCGAGAGAGCAGAGAAAGTCTCAAGCCCAGGAGCAGCAGAGACGAGTCATTGAATTGCTGCGGAGCAGCAGGCAGGTGACTCTACCAGACGGAGCCAGCACTCCACAGCCAGCAGACGGCAAGCCCCCTGCAGCCGGAGCCTGACCTGGCCACACCGAGAGCAGACGGAGCCAGCACTCTACAGCCGGCAGACAGCGAGGAGGAGAGCAGCACCCTGCAGCCGGAGCCTGACCATGCCACGCCGAGCGCAGAGGAGGAGCCAGGAGGAGTCAGGGTAACAACTGAGGTGCCTGGCAGAGCCGAGCCTGCAGCGGGGGTGAAACGGCAGCAGGTACCTGGCAGAGGGCCTGGGAGAGGCCGTGGGAGAGGCAGATTCGCCGCTGCCTGCATGATGGAAGCCGCATCCAACTCCAGAGGGGCCCCTGCTCATGGGGGGAGCCAGCAGCAACCCCGTCATCATCAACCAGAGGCCGCAGCCGCTGCGGAGACGGAGGAGGCTGTCAGACAGCTGGAAAAGGCTGTCAAAGACATCCTGCCGCCCTGGTCGGATTCCTCTGGGGTGGGGGATGAGAGGATGATCGGCGAGCAACAGCAGGAGGAGCACGGCGAGGAGTCCGAGTATGACTCGGCCAGTGAGGAGCCAAGCAACAGCAGCGAGGACAGCAGCGAGTTAGACTCCAGTGGTGGGGAGGGGACCCCCCTTGCCGTGGCTGCAGAAGAGCCGCCAGGGAGTCAAATGCTGGAACCTGAGACACAAGGCGAGGGGCATGTGAGTGTTAACAAGTACCAGAAGCAACAGCCGTCACCTCTGGCAAATGTGGACAAAAAACATAGAAGAAAATGATTTTCTGCATAGTACCAGCATTTTAACATGTCTAAGCTCTCAATAATTACCTGTAATGTGAGAGGTCTCAAATCTGCGTTGTA
This sequence comes from Gymnoscopelus braueri, assembly GCF_963280865.1. Classification (NCBI taxonomy): domain Eukaryota; kingdom Metazoa; phylum Chordata; class Actinopteri; order Myctophiformes; family Myctophidae; genus Gymnoscopelus; species Gymnoscopelus braueri. Next base: position 4,359,914 of record NC_137608.1, read on the forward strand.
GACAAACGAAGATGAACATTCTTAACAACACTGAGTGTGATGTTTTATGTGCGCAGGAGTTGCGTCTCACAACTCAGGAGGACATTATTGATGTATCTGACATGTGGGAAAGGGGAACTGTTGTAATATTTATAGGTAATGACATGGCTGATGGCGTTGGTATATTTTTTAAAGGCAAAGCTGAAATTATAAAATCAAGAGAAATTATTCCAGGGCGAATTTTATTATTGGACTGTATTTATAAAAATTTAGAAATGAGAATTTTAAATGTATATACACCTCCGGATGCAGCAACCAAAGTAAGAATGTTAAAAAATATATATGAATTATTATCAGTGAGTTTCCACACTATTCTTTGTGGAGATTTTAACGCATATACGAGGTAAACGATAGAATTCCTGTTTTGGCTGCTGGTTACCGCCAAAGCAGAGAAGGCTTGGCTCTAAAAAAAATGAGCCACTTCTGTGGGGTAAGAGACGTTTTTAGGATGCTGCATCCGACAGAGGTGGCCTTCACTCACTTTGACACGTCTGACACGTCAGAACGAGGATAGACCGCATATATATATCTGAACGTTTTACTCCTATAAAGTATAAAACGCATGCTTTGGTCAATTCCGATCATCTGGCAGTGGAAGTATCCCCGAGTTGTGGCAAAACGGACAAAAAGGTTTTTTGGAAATTAAATGTAAGCTGTTTAAAGAATAATGATGTGCTGGTGGAATTGAAAAAGGAAATTATAATCACCAAAAGTTTAAATGTTTTAATAAAATCGTATATTGAATTATGGGAAGCAATGAAAGAACGGTTAAGCTTTTTCTTTAAATATAAATCTAAATGATTAAATCAAGAGCAAAATGAAAAGTATAATAAGCTAATGGTTGATTTCGTAAATCTGCAAACAAAATAAAATAAAACGGAGGTAGAGAAAGAGAACTTGTATGTAATGGAATCGGAATTGACCAAAATTAAATGATGTCTCGTATTGCCTTCGCCTACAGGCAGGGATGGGTGACTCAGAAGGTTCGAGTAATGTAATGAACCTATTTAGTATACATAAAAAGAAACTCCAAAATAAGCATATCAGTGCAATCCTAAATGATAATGGACAAATGATAGAGGAGAAGTAAAAAAGGGAAACCATTAGAGAATTATGCGAAAAAATGTACCAGAAAATCCCTATCAATGAGTCAAAGTTGCACGCCTTTCTGGATTCTGAGCGAGGTTGGCCTTAATTTTGCGGGTGGGGAAATTACTAAAAATTAGGTAAGGGAAGCAATATCACAGTTAAGTAAGGTTAAGTCACCAGGCCCAGACGGTCTACCTAGTGAGTTATATCACCCAGTTATATCACCCAGTCACCCAATTCTTGTACTGAAGAATTAGTGGATCTGCTAACTACGGCTCTTAACGATGGAATCAAGTCAGGCAAAATGAATGCATCCTTTTATCATGGGGTTATATCGCTAATATATAAAAAAGGGTCATCACATAATTTAGATAATTGGAGACATGTTACACTAATGAACGTTGATTATAAGATACTTGCAAATATAGTATAGTTAATCGGATAAATAACGATTTGGAAGAGCTTATCGAAAAGGAACAGACATGTGCCATTAAGGAAAGGCTGATGTGGGATAATTTAGGGATTTTAAGAGACCTTACATGTGATTATGCAAAGGATGAATTATTTATTGTAAGCTTGGACCAGAAAAAAGCCTTTGATTTTATTTTCTAGAGAGTACTTGTGGGAAGTTTAAAAAGTATATGGTTTTAGACAGGATTTCATTAATACAATTAAAATGTTGTATGCCGAGTCCACAGTTCAGGTAAATGTAAACGGGGTCTTAAATGAGGCCTTCGCGATTAATAGGGGGGTCAAACAAGGGTGTCCGTTGTCGGCAGCCCTCTATATTTTGGCTATTAACCCATTATTAAGGAGAATTAAAAACGACAAAAGACTCACAGGAACACAAACTAGTGGTGGTGAGCGTCGTCCTGGCTTATGCCGATGACATCACCATCATAATAAAAAAACAGAAAGAGTTAGATATTGTGAATGAGCACCTGTCACTTTATGAAGAGGTTTCAGGGTCAAAGCTGAACCACGACAAAACAGAAGGTGTCTGGTTCGGGAGGAGGGAAGCTCGGCCTATAGTTAATATAAAAGACACAACCACAATGACAGTTCTGGGTATAAAATATAGTAATACAAGTTGTTATGAGAAAAACTGGGAAGATAAAGACAAAGAAATAAAAGAAGAATTGGAGAAATGGGAAAACAAATCATGCTGTTATCGAACAAAGATTTTAATCATAAAATCATGTATTGTGGCAAAACTCTTATTTTTGGCAACAATCTTTCCTCCTAACGACCAGACACTGAAAAAAATTAACAAAATGTTAGTTAACTTTATATGGGGAACTACTATGGAGGTTACAAAAAGAAGCCTGTTGTATAAAAGCAAAAAAGATGGAGGGCTTGGGAATGTGGACTCAAATTAAGAATATCATTTTGCAAAAATGTAGCTTCCGGTATGAAAAGAGGAGCCTTGTGGATAGGTGAGGCCTTAAGTTGGAACAAAAAGAAGGGTTGTGCAAGGAGCTCTGTGCCTTATTTTAAAATTATGTATGGAGACTTAGTCAGCAAAGTTGTACATTTAAATATTGACTGGCCTGAAATGCCCAGTAAACATATTTATGTTAAACTGTGTGATGACCTTTATGGTGGTATTTTCCTCTACAAAGGTCTAAACGACTCTCAAAAACAGGTGTGTATAAAAAATATTTGGAATAAAAACATTACTGAAAAAAAAGAGGGATGTCATGTGGCTGGTCTCAGTGAGGAGACTAGCAGTAAGAGCAGTAGTGAAATGGAGCTGCTTTGTGACAACTGTTAAATGCCCTATTAAAAATTGTAATGAGGACGAATCAGAGGTGTTTGGGGGAAAATGGCACAAATTGGTTTTAATGTAAATGTCACTTATAATGCTGTAACGTATGGAGTATTTGATGAAAAAATGTCTGCCATGGATCAAGACCAATGGAAAATTGGTATGTGGTGTGCACTGTGGTCAACCAACTATGGAAAACGCGATGTGCCATGGTGATACACCAGGAGTCCATCTCTGGAGAGGTGGTCTTAAAACAGATCAAAACTGAACTAAAAAGGCAAAGAACAATTGACCCCAGAGAAAAAAAAACTGAAGCCATGGCACTTATTGACAATGTAAAAAAAATAAAAAAATAAAAACACCACTATATTTTTGTATTGAAATATTTATTAACAGGTATTGAAATGTCTATTACCATGTATTGAAATGTTTATTAACATGTTATGTAACCTCATAGCGCAGCACCGGGTGCCGGGCTATGAGCTTGTAGATCAGCTATTTTTCAAAACTCTTGAACATTAGTGAACATTTTTAACACAAATCTTTGCTTCAGATGGGGGTCCGCGGCCAAATATTTATCAATTTGGGGGTCCTTGACGTGAAAAGGTTTGAGAACCACTGCTTAAAGTATGTCAGCGAATGTTTTCTGTGGCCCAGGGAGCACTGATACAGTTCCTTTACCTCCCTAATATTTATGTCTAGCTTTTATTTGTTTACAGAATTGTCAATTATATTTAGACATTGTTTTACTCATCATAGCTTAGTTTTTATTTAATTTTCGTCAGTTAAAAAAGGTAGTCGACAAACACATTTCGTCATAGTTTTATCTAATCAACCAACCACAGTACAATCAATCAGCTAACAGGATTAACAGGCCTTCCTAGTCAGATCTTCGGGCGCCAATCACAAACTACACAGCTACAGTAGGCTTCCCCCATATCAGCATCTTCCTGTGCAGATAAACCAAAACATATTAAAGAGATTCCAGTCACAACAGAATTATGTGCACCTTCTGTGTGACTGGGATCTACAACATTACATTTCAATGAATGTGTAGTACTGTACTGCTGAACAATGTCTTAAACAAATGGGCCAAATAGGCTACGAGAGGCCACCCTGTCCTCTGTGACACTGTCCTCTAGTGCTGGGGACCCCCTGGAACCGCCCCAAGGACCGCTGGAGATCCCCAGACCCCACCTTGAGAACCACTGTTCCTCCAGTATGTTCATGATTGATACACACTCAATGTTGATGTGAACTTGTATCAAAGTGCAAGTTGTTCAGTTTCATTGCATTACATTGTACTGCCACTACAAACTCAGTTGTGGTTATAATTATAATCAGTGATGGATTTGCTATAGAGCGGAGGGGAGAGGGGGAATACATGCCTGAGCTTGCAGATCGGCCATTTTTCCTTCCGAAAGTCTCCCCGCCCCAATTTTGTATTTTATTAGAACAATTGTAACCAAAGTGTAATCTTACATAATTGCTCCTGGGTTCATTGTATGTACAGTGTGTATGTACATGTTTACAACTTCATCAGCAGATGATTGTATGTGTAGTTTTGTATACAGTTTGAGCTGTAATTCCAGCCACAGTCTCTTTCAAATTGCTTCTATTATGACTGTAACACATTAAATAACATCCTATCTGAATATGAGTCATATTAAATCTAATGCACATTTTGGTAACATGAGATTGCATTCATTGGTGTTAATCTTGGGGTTTGTTAAAACCTCAAACAAATGACAAATATTGTCACTGTCGGGGAAGAAACCTTGTATCTGCATATTTTAACTTTTTTTAATGTTCTTTCATACATTACTGCCCGACTCCGACGTACAATTATGTCGTGCAATAGCCGATTTACAAGCTCACAACACATCTCAATTTGAAAGTGGTTACATCTGTCTGTGGGTTTTATTTATTTTTTAATGAACAGTGACCAGTATTAACAAGAGCTTGAGACTAAATCGTTGCTGTCGGGCAGACACCTCTTATTAGCCTAGCTCCACCCCCTGAATCGTTTGCCTCGCATTCAGGGTCTGGTGACGCTGTCGAAGGCGGGTGTTTCTCGGTTGAAAATCTGTATGACGAATCGGGATCGGGATAATCCAGTATGAACCAATTGCCAAAGAGTCCCACTTTGGCCACGCCCCCATCTCAGAAATCGGCTGCAATGAGAGGGCTTTCAGACTGAATAATGGATGTAGTTTTCGTAAATTAACACCCTACTTGATCATACTACAGCGTCACACAAAATCAGATCCACAAGCTCGAAACGTGGTGCGAAGTTTTGAGTAGTTTTGAATTTGAATCCTGAAAAGTAACAGTTTTGGACATATGAGGTTTCCACCCGACAGAGACAAAATATTATTACTACATTGGATCCAATGGAACGCCAGTTTTTTTCCATTTCCTGGAAAGTAACGCTTTTGGACATACATAAACATAAATATGGCACTTCACACTATAAAAGGAAAACACCACAGGATCGTTGAAACAGTTGTTTTATTGAAAGAATCAACCTGTTGTGTTTAAGACAGACAACAGTCACGCGCACACATACACACTCCTTCCATAAAGTGATCAAATATGACATGGCAGTAAATATCCTTCACTGTGCCTCCTTTCTAGGGTTGGAAAACTCCAGGAATATTCATTGTTGGAAACTTTCCATGTGAATAGCAGGACTATGGTCATTAACAGGAATACATTTTTTTTGTGTTATTTACCATGTCACAATAGACATAAATATAACCTTTTTGTTTTGTCAAAAGTTGGAAACTTTCCATAATATGGAAAATTTCCAACCAATGAATTCATATTGTGAATTAACCGGACTATATGGTAATTAACAGGGGGGAGAGACATTTATTATGTATTTTAGAGTTATTTAGCTTGTCATAATAGACAAATATAAACGTTGTCTCATTAGATATGCATGCAAACATTTCTTGTTCCCCCCAACTAAATGCAAGTTCCCTGTTATACTCAAATTTTGCAATAAGAATTGGTGAAAAACTCCAAAATGTATCTTCCCGTGGTACATTTCCAGACATTTTGGCTACAAGAATCTTTTCCACAACCCTTTCATACGTTTAAAGTTACACGTCACACAGTAGCTTACAATCAAGAGCACCTTTTTACTTCTACGAATAATCAAAACAAGAATAATGTAAAAAAACAGGAGCTACTGTATAAGTGGTTTTGACAGAAGCATACTTTTAACAAACCACATAAATACAGCCCAAATGTACACATAAGTTATTATAAAATGTTTTATAAAGTTCAATTAAGACAAAACAAAAACATATTACCGGTTTATTGTTTGAGTTCTGAAAACGTGATGGAAAGCATGTACAGTTGACAATATACTGTGTTGTATTTATGTACAACATACAAAATAAAAACAAAAACATACAAAATAAAATAAAAACTTGAGTAACAAATCAGGAAATAACTTTAAGGAATTTCTGTAAATTATCTTATTTGTCTTTTTTTTAAGTCAACATCCAGTGTTGAATAACCAATACACTCTAATGCTACATGACATTCTCTTCACTAATATGTAACAAAGCTCAGAACGGTGTCTGCTTACATTTAGACCGCTCGTCTAAGCTGCTGCTGTGTGCAGGTGTGAATCTCTTCAACCTGACCTCCTTATTTTGGGCATGTCATAGGCGAAAACTTAAAAACATTTTCAAAAGGAAATTCAAAATTTTCCCCAAAAAATCTACTGTACAAGCTGACACGCTGTGAGCTTGTAGATAGTCTATTTTCGCTATATATACAGTAGGGCATAAGTGGTTAACTGGGCAATACCCTGCCAACAGGCTTAACATGGCTGCCCGGTGAGGCAGTAAGGGTCTTCGTAGAACACGGCTCTGGACGACCACGGCTGAAACAAATTCGTACTGTTCCCCAACAGTAACAAGAACAGTAAAGCTTTGTAATTTATGTTCTACCGGTATCACACGATAGTGTCACCTGACATCAAGAAGCGATCTTCAAGCTAACCGCATCGAGCTATGGGGAGGCGTCGTTACCTTGAACAGCTAAAGCGACAAGCTAACTTAAGAGCAATGTGTGACACGCTTTTAGATAGAATAGCTACTGAATGCGACATGGCAGCTTGAATAGCTTCTGAGTTGTTAGTTTGAAGAGCTATGCGATGAATTGTTAGCGTAAAGAGCTACTGAATGCAATGCATTGTTAGCTTAAAGAGCTACTGAATGCGACGTGTTGACTGTGTGATGCACTGTTTACTGTTAGCTTGAAGATCAGTTCTGTGGGCACATCGACACCATTGCACTATGGAGTATAAATTAGGCTTTAGATATAAACACATCCTTCTAACTGGGTGATTCACGTTGAACAAAATATAGATTAAAAAAACGGCTTGTTCAGTTGCATAGAAAACTTCTACAAAAAGTGGCAACGTAACGAGCAACGACACATCCAGCCGATATGTGAGCCTGAGAGATGAGCTTTGTCACCAAGGGGTTGGAGACAAATACAGCCTCCAATTTAACCTTCTTGTCTTTCATAAAGACATTTTTTGATTCATTCATTGAGAAATATTACAAACTTAAATAAATAAGATATTTTTGTACCATCTTCTTAACTGAAATGAATTTGTCCCCAACCCTCTGGTGTGACTTTGAACAGAACAGAGATGCACTGGAACCTTCTAGGGAGAAGGGCCAGGTTGGCAACCATGACCAAAAACATAGAAAAGACAAAACATACAGACAGTATGTAAAACATGTAAGCAAGCACAAGCATGGTTAGAATTCTCGGAGAGATCACAGGTTTCCACAGCTAATCCAGATTAACCCATTAAGACCTGAGGCCGATTCTACAAATGCCTTCTAAATCAGTGGTTCTCAAACTTTTTTGTGCCAAGGACCCCCAAATAGAAATGTATTTGCCCGCGGCCCCCCATCTGAAAATGTTTTTTGCCAGGGACCTCCAGAAGAGAAGAGTTCTGTTCAAAAACACTTTCAAGATTTTTCTAACATTTTCAAAAATAGCAGATGTACAGAACTCCCAGGATTCCCCTGTTCAATTCTAAACCTGCGTTGTGATGTAACTTCACTCCAAAACGGACAATGGTAGTAAAAAACAAATGACACTGCATGCCTTCAAGGCATCGAATAGATTAACATCTTTAAAAGAGCAATTCACCCCTCACAAATAACTTTCTTATATCAATTATTTCACCCCATGAACCCTTGAATTAAAAAATGAATATTTGATGAATTGAAGAAAATAAGGGTCCAATTTTAACAGCAAAACTATGAACAGCAAACTATATCAAAAATCAACTCTCAAAACAGCTCCAAAACAACTCTCACCGTGTAATCCAAGTGTTGGACGTTATAAACTACTTAATTTTTTTAAATATAGTTTTGCTTTCTCTTTCTCTACAGGAATGCGACAAAACGACAAAACAAAGGCTTCATGGAGTGAGGAAATGATAGAAAAACAATAGTTTTGGGGGTGAAATACTCCTCTAAACAAGAAGCAAACATAGAACAAACACTTGGCATATCAAATAAAAGCAAAATTCAACAACAGGTAAACGTGTGGAGAGAGATGAGGGTGGCAGTGATGGTCCCTTGGCTCAGCCTGTTGGCACCCATAGAGCCACCGCATCCTTAACTCACTACACTCACCCGACACTAGTGGTGTTTTGTGTGTGTGTGTGTGTGTGGGTCTTAGGCCTCGAAGCGCCTGGGGAAGATGACGGGAGCGATGAGCGTCATCATGTAGACGAACAGGCACACCCAGCACGACACCATCTTGATCCAGAACACCGACCAGCTCCCTTCCAGAAGGTTCTCGATCTTGTGGGTGTCGTAGCTACACACAGGAACCCAACAAAATAAAGACGTTTTTGCATTACGAAATAAAAACCACTTCCTTGTAACAATTCAACATTAGGGTCGGGATGCTTTAGGATTTTAATGATTCCGGTTCCTTAACGATTCCCTCTTTAACGGCCCGATTCCTTAACGGTTCCTTCCTATAGGGGGTTCCAAATGGAACCTTACAGGGTCTGTAACTCTGAGAGTGTACTAATGGAACCAAATGGACCCGTACAGGTCTGTAACTCTGAGAGTGTATTAATGGAACCAAATGGACCCGTACAGGTCAGTAACTCTGAGAGTGTACTAATGGAACCAAATGGACCCTTACAGGTCTGTAACTCTGAGAGTGTATAAATGGAACGAAATGGACCCGTACAGGTTTGTAACTCTTAAAGAGTGTATAAATGGAACCAACTGGACCCTTACATATCTGTAACTCTGAGTGTATAAATGGAACCAAATGGACCCTTGCAGGTCTGTAACTCTGAGAGTGTATAAATGGAACCAAATGGGCCCTTACGGGTCCATTTGGTTCCATTTATACACTCTCAGAGTTATGGTGGTCCTTGAAATTAAAACGTTTTGAGAACCACCGGTATTGTAATTGTATAGCAGACATTAAGTCCACATACCAGCTCTGACAGTGTGATCAAACCGGTTCCGGAAAACGATTCCAAACGTGACGGAACCGATTCCCTGATCCTCAATGTTGGGTCCGGTTCCGGATCCCAACACTATTCAACATCAGCTCGTAAAATAACCGGGTTGTCACACAGCAGCCGGGAGGCTCAAACGCGCCATCGATGAGCGGCGCTCCTCTCCAAAAGTTACAATCGTACATTTTCTGCTTGAAGCGCCCAGGCCGCTCAGCCAAAAACACACTGGACGTCGAGAGCGCTGGGAAGCGGAGCTCTCCAGCGTGTCTTTACCATAGAAATACGTCTGTGTTTAAATAGTATAATGCAGTAGGTATTGCACTGTGTTTAAATGAGGCACTGCGTGTATTTGACTGGTGTAGGGGCGGCCATAGCTGAGTGGTTAGTGAGCCCGCCTAGGGAGCCAGAGGCCCTGGTTGCCCCAGGTACGATTCCAGGCCACGCCAGCATATGTGTCGATGAAATGAAATTTGTCCCTGAGCAAGACTCTTAACCCCTAATTGCTCACAGGCCCTCATTGGAAACAAGCCCGCAAGGACTTTCATGAACGTCCTGTTAAAAGGAATTATCCTATCCTTATGTACTCACTGGAACCAGTTGGTGACGGTCATCATGACGTAGAGGGAGCCCAGGAAGAAGACAAAGTGGAAGTAGGCGTAGCTGTAGACGGTGGCTTCTCTCTCGTCGTACGTGACGTTCTGCCCCGTGCCCTCTGTCTTCTCCTCATCGTAGTCATCTACTGCACACATACCATCACATTACTGTATGTAGAGCAGGCCGTGACCCCCCAAAATAATCACATTAGAACTGGGGACCCACCCTCACCCTGACAAGGACTTGGAATTGTAGGCATTACATTTAGTTTGACTCGTTTCCACAGATAAATATTGTGAAAATAGCCAAACTACGTGAGCTTGTAGATCGGCTATTTTCACAACATTTGCCTCTTTCTTACGTAATATTTGACAGTTTGGCCAATTTGGTATTAAAAAGGGCTGAAGCAAGAAGGGTATCTGCAAGAAATGTGCAGATACCCTGTATAAACTTATACCGTATGTTGGTTTGTTTACTGTTGAGTGAGAAAACAATGTAGCACATTAACACATTGACCGCCGGGCCCGTAGTTCTACGGGCCGTTAAATCCAACGGTAAAGCTCCCATTCTAAAGCGCACACTGAGACGCCATTTTCTTCGATTGTATTTTTTCTCCTCGCTGATCACTGTTTAACATAAACCGTTCTAACTCAAACATGGATGCCCCGTTTGACACGTGGTTTGGACTGGTAGACGCAGGGAGATGTCCGCGATGTTTACAAACAGTGCACAGATCAATCTTAAGGATTTTAACGAGGTCTATGGCGACGTGAAAAAAACTAAAAACAACAATAAAACGTTGGCACTGGTGAGTACATTATGAGATTAACCTCTGGCTGTCAATGTGTTAAGCTAATCATCTGGGGACCCCCAAAAACTAATTTGGGGACCTCCCGACCCCCAGTTTGGGAACCACTGCTGTACAGTACTGAACCCATTTTCTCCTCTTCATAGTCATCTGTAAGAACACAGTACATCAAATTGCTGTAGCCTACTATACAGCACAGCAGTGGTTGTCAAACTTGTTCATGTCAAAAGAATGTGTATTTTTCTTTTTCCCCCCCTTGTGAAAAGGGTTTCATTTTTTTGCCAGGGACATACTATACACAATTTGTGCTGTTAATATTTTTTTAAACTTAGGGTTAGGTTCTTTTTGAAAAAAGCACACTAGAAGACTGCAGTGTGTTATTCCTCCACTAGGGGGCAGTGTGAGCATTCCCATCTGCCAGTGTGTGTGTGTTAACCTGGTAGGGTGTTATCTTCCTAGCAACAGTGACAACAGTGACATCATATGTGTTTGCTGACCAATGCTTTCTCTGCTCTCTGAGTCGAACAGCAGTGAAGTGAGAAGAAAAAAAAACTATTCCATATTTATATTCCATATTCACTCACTGTGTAGCGAATGCTTCTTATAGAATGTGTGTGTGTGTGTGTGTTCAGATAGACTAGTCTCTGTCCATTGCATGGATTAAAGCAAAATAACATCTCACGACTTTGTACGGCCAAGTCCTAATGTGCAATTTGTGAAACAGTGTAAAAAGGAGCCCCCCACACTAACGCCGTTTCCTAAACAATTAACACAAGTTTTATGATAGATGCTTCTGAACATATTGCTAGTTTGACCACCTCAAATGCTCTAATCTTAAAATAATAACCGAAAGTAGCCTAACTACAAGCTCTCAATGCGTCGCAGAGTGAGACGCATTGAGAGCTTGTAGATCGGCTATTTTCGGTACACAACATGCTTCCATTGAAGACATGCTGGCTTCTATGGAATGCAAATGATTTGACTGAAATCAGTCAAGGCGACTGAGAACTTGAATCCATGCCATTGTCATAATCTAAGTGCACCAGTGGAACCATTACCATTATTGTCGTCTGGAAAAAACGGCTGTTTCGGACAGGCTTGCTGAACGAGACGTCTGGGGGCGTTCACAAGGTTATATACCCTCCCTTTCCCTTTTCCCTCTGAATGTGTTGTGTACTTAACGGGTCAAATTTCAGCGCATTTGGATCCTCACACAGCTGTATGGGGGAGGGGTTAACGTAGGGGTCAAGGGTCTCACCTGTGTCATTGCCGAAGCAGAAGCAGCAGCGAGCTCTCTGTGGGGAGAGACATCAACAATCAGCATTTTAAACTAAATCAGTATTGGGTCTGATTTAGATTAGTGTCGTTCTGTTTTAGAAAAGCCTCCTCACTGGCCAGGTGTTGAAAAGTAGCACTCGTGCTATATACACTTAAAACAATGCATCTGGTTCGTCCAATGTGATTGTGATGTCCATGTCAAATAAATAAACAAACACATGCGCACACACACACACACACACACACAGGTTTTCTCCTAATGCATCCAACTAAATGTAATAAAATGAAGAAAACTGTGTCTGTCCTTAGTCCATTTTTCCTCCTCAGTGTGTGGGCCAATCAATGTGAAATTGCACATGTGCACATTGGCATATCGCTGTTGTCGGGCAGAAACCTCCCGTCTCTATAATTTAACGTTTTGTGGTTTCTTTGTCAAATCGTTTTAAAAAATTGGAAGTCATCCAAAGCCCTTGGGAGTGACAAAACAAAACGAAGACCCTAGGAGGGTGAAGCTGTTCATTCGTTTTAGCTACAGGTTATTATAGGATCTGTAGTTGCAGTCCTGCACGGATTTGTGTGTGTGTGTGTGTACCTAGCTATTAATTACTTAATGTACTGTACAACAACTGAATGTACAGTCTGTATCTGAGTGTGAGTGTGTGTGTGTGTGTGTACCTCGGTCTCTGGTTTACTGTTCCTATGCACCCTCAGAGCTGCTGAAATTCTCCTTGTGGTGTTGGTCAAACTGGAGGGAACAGAGAGAGAGAGAGAGAGAGAGAGATCTGTCAGTACATTTTTTGCATTCATTTGTAGCTTCAGATAACTGAAGAGAAAACAATCTGATAGAAAACACATGGAGACACACACACACAGAGCAGTCAAATCACAACCAATCACATGCAGTCTTTTGCTTTTTTCTTTCAAGTGGCAGCCAATCGGAGGAATGTCTGGTGGTGTTTCTATGTGACAAGAGAGCAGAAAAATTTCAACATAAAAATTGAACATACAGTCAGAGTGTGTGTGTGTGTGTGTGTGTGTGTGTGTGTGTGTGTGTGTGTGTGTGTGTGTGTGTGTGTGTCTCACCAGGAGTAGAGGATACAGCAGAACATGATAGCGGTTCCGAAGCCGACCACAATGTTCTTGTCGCTGTCCGAGCCGGCGTTTATCGGGAAGGAACACACGGTCATGTTGGTCCCTGCGACGTTAATCACTGAACACACACACAAGCAACGCTATGAGTTCTTTATCGGTATAACAGAGCAGTGGTTCTCAACCTGTGGGTCGGGACCCCTACATGATACTTTTTTGTTGGGGGGGGGGACAATTTAAGTATTCAACAAACTATACTATAAAAACTGATCAAACATTGGCCAAATTGTCAAATTAAATTAAATTTAGAAAAAGATTGCCGATCTACAAGCTCACAGTTGCAAGGCGTTGTGCGTTTGTAGATCGTCTATTTTCACAATATTTATCTGTGGAACCGAGTCAAACAAGATGTAATGCCTCAACTGCTACAATTCCAAGTGCTTGTCAGGATGGGGGGGTCCCCAGTGAAAAAAATGATTTGAAATGGGGGGGGGGGGGGGGGTCGCGGCCTGAAAAGGTTGAGAACCACTGTAATAGAGCAGGTAATACAGATAATGTGCACAGTGCGCACAATGTAAACAACAGGCTGTAGAACTAACCTTCCTTGGGTTTACTGGAGAAGGCAGAGAAGGTCAAGTACATCACGTAACAACTGATCACTCCTGGCTGCAACAGACCGGAGGTGGGCTGCACTGCACGCGCACACACACACGCACACACACACACACACATACATACATACATATACACGCACACACACACACACACACCAATACATGAGGTTACTGACGAAGATGTGTAGGCACCAAAAATTGTGAAAATAGCAGATCTATAAGCTCACAATGCACCGAGCTTTTAGAGATTAAACTTTTTTGTTGAACGACGAAAACGTATAATAATAATAATAATACATCCAATTTATAAATTACTTTTCTTGATAGTCAAAGTTGCTTTATACAACAGAAAAAAATAAAATAAACAACTTATACACTGTAAACATATAAGGCTTGTCGATATTGAAGCGTGACAGAATTTCTTTGTATTATAACCCCCCCCCCCCATCTATAAATTCCATGCACTTCATGTTTTTCTGTGTTTTCTGCATAGAGGAAATCATAAGGGCCTACGTATTATGTCATTGGTTTATCAGTGTGTTGTTGTTGACAAAAAAAGACCTCCCGTATCTGCTGAGTGAAGTACAGCAGTGTGCAAACACAGCAGCAAAGATTGAGCTCAGAAGGATGTCTACTGAAACTGAAAATACCTCGTTGTAAAGGTGACTAATCAACGATAACAACGACATAATACAATACCAATTGGCATTATTGAAGGTGGAAAATAATCAACCAAGTTTCTCAACTTTTTTGGAGAAGTTTTACAATAATAATAATAATGAATTGCATTTTTATAGCGCTTTTCCAAGTGCTCAAAGCGCTTTACAATGGTTCATTCATTCATACAGGCGGGGGATATTGGGAGGTGGAGCGGCGAACAGTCGACGCCAGCGTCCCCACTTTTCCCACATTCACACACCAATGGTGGCAAGCTAGCGCCGACCGAATCATTGGAGGCAATGTTGGGTTCAGTGTCTTGCCCAAGGACACTTCGACATGTGGACAGGAGGAGCTGAGATTCCAACCGCCGACCCACGGATCATTGGACGACCTGCTCTACCTCCTGAGCCACAGCCGCCCTAATCACTCCAAATCACTACAAACATTTCTTAGTCGTGATTTTTCTATGGCGTTTCATTTTTTCTTTGGCAGTGTAACGTGTGTGTGTGTGTGTGTGTGTGTGTGTGTGTGTGTGTGTGTGTGTGTGTGTGTGTGTGTGTGAGAGAGAGAGAACAGTGTGTGTGTGTGTGCGTGTATGCGTGACTTGCTTGCGCGTGTGTCTCTCCTTACGTTTCTGGATGAACGGTGCGATGGCGAGCAGCGACACGACCAGACAGAGGCTGGCGTTGATGCCCAGGAAGGCCTTGTTGAGGAAGCAGGCCTCCGGGTGGGTGTAGAACACGGCCAGGAACACCACGGCTCCCACGGCCGCCGTGTACAGCAGCAACGTCACCAGGGCCAGCGCTCCGTACCACAGCCTGTTGTACTTCACTCCTGAACTCCTGCACACAGAAACAGAGAGAGAGTTTTTTTAGTCAAGTTTAGTTACCGTAATTTGAAATGCAATAAACACAAGCAGAAGCTTACAGCACAGGAAGACAAGCCTATAAAAGTTATCACACTGTCCCCAGTGAGCACACACACACACACACACACACACACACACACACACACACACACAGGGAAACTAATAAAACCAGATGCATGTGGATGTTCGCTGCTGCCAAGCTGACCTCCACTCAAAACACCACCATCTCCTATCCAAAACATCAACATCAAAACTATATCAAAAGTGCAAACAAAGTCAAAAATACAATTCAATAAATACAATGAAAGATTCAAAACTATAACCTTGATTCAGTGTCAGGCTCTAAAAATGTATATTTCCTCAATCAGATTGAAATCATTCTGACTTAACCGTTTACATGGATGCAAATTAAACGGTAATCCTCGTTTACATGCCTCAAAGTATCAGAATATACAAATTGGTCCTGCCTGATTAGTGGAGAGATATAATTTATATATGGTCCAAGAAAACAAATTGTTTCCAGATGGATGGCAGTCTGAGGTGACAAATTCTGGTACTATCGATCACTACGGCCTATGAGAAGGGCCGTGACCCCGCAAAATAATCAGATTTGATGCACCGCATGAAGTGATCTAGCTGAGAGAAGAGCAGAAGACAGAATGCCCCAAGACAGTCCCAAGACTCAGCTTAAGGCATAACTGTTTGTCTAATTGCCCCAATGCACTGAATTATGCATCAGGATTAGGTTGACCCAAGTTATCTAAAAACACATCAATCATCAGAGAGGAGTAAATGAGAGCTCAAACCCCCCCTTCTCTTGGGCCCTTGGCCTCAAGTACAAAGTGGGCTTATTACAGTGCATCTATCTCCTAGCCAAACATTACCTCATGAAAACACAGGTCAGTTTACCCTAAGCATTATCATTATAAAGCATTTTTTCCCCGACCATATCAGGACCCCCCTTGGGGGTCCCTGTCCCCGGTTTGGGAACCATTGGCCAATTAACAAACATGCAAAGATACGCAGAAGTAAAAACCAACCAGATAGAAATAATCTGATTTAAACCAGCCCTCTCAACCAGAATGAACATTCCTTCTGATCAGAGTGGCTCAGAACATTCTCTTCTAATTGAGGTGTTTACATGATGAGGCATTTTTTATTCTGATTGGGCTGTCATTCTGATTATTAGTGTAATATCAGGCTCCATGTAAACGCAGTCCTTAGCTCTTTCAAACATGCACTGTAGTATGGAAGTTTTCCAGACTTTAAACAGAGGGACTGTATGTATGAACGCAACATTCCGTCTCAGTAGGATCGGATATGCAACAGACTTTATGCAGGCGGGACCCTTGAATTAAGTCCTGGTAATGTCCTATTGAGCCCAAAATGGCTCAATGGGTGAATGGGTGCAGTGATTGTCCGGTGAATTTACATTCAGCGAGTGGACGTGTTGATGACGCTTCTATTGTTGACGAGTTGAGCCTCCCCGAGGTATTTAGAGAGAGATACAGTAGTTAACTCAAATCCAGTTTCATTCTGCTTTTTATTAGGGTTTGATTTGGAAATATTCACAGATCGAACTTCCATGAAACAGCCGTTTCATAAGCGTTCAAAAACAAGTGGGAGTAGCATATGTGTGCGTCTACAACCCAGACACGCCCCTTACCTTATCAAACGGGCTATTTACCTTGATGTGTGAACGTATCTGAAATGGACATTCTCCTGTTGCATGCTACATGCTGTGAAAGGCCAACACCGGACAATGTCCTGACCTGATTCCCCAGACATTTTGTCATATAGGAGCATAGAGGAGATGTTTCTCTCACCAGTTAGTGTTCCACCGGTGAGCGAACTCCACCAGTAACAGGAGCTGGATGAGCAGGAAAATAAAGCCGCCCGCGGCTCCAACGTAGCGCCACACTGTGGACGGAGGACAGAAGGACACGCAGAGAGACGGAGATATCAGTGGTACACACACACACCAAGACATATACCTGCTTTATTGAAAGCTTGTCACATCATTACAAATACACGTCGCTTTATGAAAAAGTGCTGCAAATATCGATTATTTTCGTAGCAATTATTATATTGATTTGTTTTTCGATTAATCGAATAACTGAAAAGCACATTTTCATCAACGTTTATTTTTTCAATAGTGTGCACACATACGGTCAGGAACATTACCATTACCTCTAGAGGCTGGCAGGTTTAATGCCACTCCAAAGGAAGAGAGATTCTGTTTGTTTTCTGAACTTGGTGAAAATGTGTTTATTTACTTTTTGTTTTATTGCCCTAAATATATAAGAGAGGTATTTGTTCGTAAAGGGTCTTCTATTAGTGTTGATTTATTGAGTTAGATGATTATGAAAAAAACTTGAGATATGTTTCAGGAAAGGAGCTTTTGTTTATGTCAAGCTTGGGAGAGAAAACAGAAAACTGCATCATTCTGAGCTGTAATGGAGAGTATTACGTGAATACAAACATGCTGTAATCGTAAAATGGTGTTTCATAAACCCATGACGATGGTAGCCGATCGAGATCAGCAATTTTTTGCCATTTTCGTGCGACACTTGTACAACAAAGAAGGGTATTCATTTACTGTTTACTAAACAGAAAAAAAATTCCTGCCAGCAATGAAACATATCGTCACTGTCGGGCAGAAACCTCTTATCTCCACATTCTAACTTTTTGTGTTTTTTCATAAATTAACGCCCCACTTGATCATACTACAGCGTCACACAAAAGCATAAAAAGTAGCAGATCTACAAGCTCGAAACGCGGCGCAAAGCGACGTGTTTCGAGCTTGTAGATCTGCTACTTTTGTTACTTTTGAATTAGAATCCTGAAAAGTTTTGGACATATGAGGTTTCCACCCGACGGAGACGACATACAAGAATATATAATTGTGGTGATAAAATCCTAGCATTACCTTCCAGAAAGGTCTCCTGGTTGGGGAGGAAGAAGCCTCCAGCGCAGCATGCCCCCAGAGCAATGAACTTCAGCAGCCAGAAACTGTAAACACAACAGGAAGTAAATACTCAATTAACTAACTAATTAAATTAATGACACGGCTGTAGCAGCCAACAAACAACAACAACTTGAATGAGTCTTAAAGAGACAGTGTGGTTTTTGGGGAACTTTGAGAGGAGCTCACATTTTAAACAACATAAGTCTGCTCTCATGGGGGTCCAGGGGACAAAATATTTTCAGAAGGACCCCCAATACATGTGAATTTGGGTCCTTGACATGGAAATGTTTGAGAACCACTGCAATAGACCTTTTTTGTGTCAGGGTCCCCCATAAGAGAATCTTTTTGTTGTTAAATTAATAATTGTAGGCTAGAGTTTTCAAATAATAATAATTATAATAACAAATATCTAAAAATCAAAGATTCAAACTTCTTTTTCACAACATTTCCAACCATTTTCAAACATATTGTTTTGGGAAATATTTTTCTGGGGACCCCCGGAAACCCCTGGGGGGGGGGTCTTCGGACCCCACTTTGAGAGCCACAGACATCCAGTAATTAACCTAGTCCTGTCTTTAAACTGCATGCAGACACATAAGGCCTCCATGTGTTTGACTTTTTTCCACCAAAAAAAAAGGAGGCAGAAACCCGCCTACCAGTGACATCATCGTTGGGCAGGTTATTTCTTTTTCAAACAAGATTATTTTATTATTGTTTAGATTGTTATTAACGCGAGAATAATGGCTTCCATTAAAGGTAGGGTAAGTGATTTACTTTGGTTAAAATAAGTGTTAAATAGCTCTATATTCTGATAGTACTCATTGCTATAGAGTGTTTGTTCAGTAAAAGGAGTCTCCCATGTTTCTCCAGCTCTTTATTTAACGGAAAATGCATTTTCAGTGCTCTCTCCTGATTGGCTTAAAGTTTGTCACCTACCTGAAAATGTACTATATTCTGTTTACTAAAGAGCTGGAGAGACCCCTGTGACCAAACAAATGCTCTGTAGCAATGATTACCATCAGAATATAGTACTTTAACCTTTTTAACGAAACATATAAAATTACCAAAAAATATCACTTACCCTACCTTTAAGCAGGGTAACTTTCCAGCTTGGAAGCTCATATGAACATTAGTGAGGACCAATTATATGAAGATAGGTTGAAAATGGGTGAAGTCGTTATCTCAAATTAACTACGATCGGACTTTTCATGTAAATGATTCTGAGCAACAGAGCGAACAGAACGTACCCGTTGTGGATGGCGGCTCTGCATCCTCGGCTGTTCTTCAGGCCCAGGGTGAGGAGGAAGAAGAGGAAGAAGAAGCAGGCCATGCCGAAGCACAGCTTGTAGACAGCAGAGTAGCCCACCAGCTCCCTGCAGTTCTCCCCCGCCTGCAGCTGCTCACACACCTTACTGTAGTAGGGGATCTGACAACAGACAATCATAACACTTAGAATAAATCATAATAATACACCTTATTTGTATAGCATGTTTTCAACCCATGACCAGGAACGCATCTGTCATTTTTAGCTTTCTTTGGCTATTCAAAAATAGCAGATATACAAAGCTCATAGCGCGTTATTATTAAGAAACCGTGAAAATGTGTTCAAATCTTTGAATTATATATATACATTTTTAACTCAAATCTTTGCTTCTGGGGGTCCCTGGAACTCAGATGGCGGGTCCGCGGCCAAATACATATAATTTTGGGAGGTCCTTGACATGGAAAAGTTTAAGAACCACTGATATATAGCAACATACGTTTTTTTTTTTAAACATAGGATTTAAAAGACTTTAGTTAAAAAAAATCGCTTTAAAAAACATATTGAAAGACTTGCACGAGTTTTCAAGTTTTTTCAAAAATAGCAGATATACAAGCTCATAGCGCTGCACTCGGTGCCACGCTATGTGCTTGTAGATCTGCAATTTTTGAATAGCCAAAGGAATCTAAAAATGACACACAGATGCGTTCCCGGTCTTAATGGGTTAAGAACAGAGTCTTGCTTGACAGAAGAATCCACAAAGAACAAAAAAAACTTTTCATGTGAAGGACCCCCAAGATTCTCCAATCATTTTTGCGATAAAAAAAAAATCCAAAATAGCAGATGTACAAGCTCGCAGCGCAGCACTTGGTGACACGCTGTGAGCTTGTACATTTGCTATTTTTGAACAGCCAACAAAATCACAAAGAAGAGGACAGTAGCCATTACAGATGGCAGAACATCTGCAGAAGGATCTGAGATGTACCACTCAGGAGCTGGATATAATGGGTGGGGGGTGGGAGTCGTTTTATGTATACGTTTTGTGCTTAAAATGCTTAAAAACACACACACACACACACACACACATACACACATACACACACACATACACACATATACACACACGCGCGTGCGTGCATGCATGCATGCCCACAGTCCCGAATAAACACACATGTGTTGTGTTGAGTGCAGTCATGTGTTTGTCATGGTGTTCAGTCGGCACGTCACGCGTGTAGAGCTGCAGAAAGGGAAAACACACTCCTCTTTTCATCCCTCCTTCTCTGAGGCCTGTTAGGAGGCCTCTCCGTGTACGACAGCAAGCATGAATACATTAAACACCTCCATTCAACCGGTCAAGAGTACACAGATGGACAGACAGAGAATGACACAGATACACAGAGAGGGAGAGAAATAGAGTATAAGAGAGTGCAAGACACAGAGGGAAAGAGTTTAGAGACTAGTGAAACAGACAGATAGACAGACACCCCGGGTGACTGACTGACACACAGACAGGCTCATAAAGATGCGCAGTAAAAATGCATACAGCTACTCCATAAAGAAAGAAGAGGCTTAAACCACTTAAGGCTTACAGTATATATACACTAGTATACTATGTCTTACGTTTACTGGACAGAGGTTTTTCCCAGTGCTGTCAATAAAATATAATTAGTTCCATTCGCCTACCCTGTTGTGTGTTAATAACCTCTGTGAAAGAATGTTATTTAACCAACGTTAGCGGCCTCCGTTGGCCCGAGCATACATTGAGCTGTCTAGGAGAAGCTTTGGCAATGTAAACGTAGGTTTTCTCATGCCAATAAATGCCCCTTTGAATTGAATCGAATTCAATTCAATTTGATTGAAGCAGGGAAGTCCTTCATTAGACATCCATTCACTTCGAATTGTAATGGATACATTTTGGAAACAAGGCCTCAACATTCAGTCTAGCAGCCCCACTGCCAGTGCCAGAGCACAACAGAGATGACAAAGATCACAAAGGAGAGGTTAGTGGGGCGGTTGTAACCTTATTAATTACGGCAGGCAGTTGATGGTGCAACAATAATATCATTTTCCGCATGACATGAAAGGAAAGACTGTTGCTAATCAAAGACGCACGCACGCACAGAGTTATAAAGTCAATCAGACATGAGCTCCTTCAACAAAAAGTTCAGAAACTTAACTTTGGTCGATTATTTCTCCCCTTCAATAATACCAATTGGTAATAACACCTTTACAACACGCCTCCCAAAATTCTGCGAAAGTCCCCCAGTTTGCTTTAGTTGGTATTCACTCAAGTTTTGAGCGACCTGCCACACAGCACTGTGTGGTTGATAGGGATGGCCAACCGATAACCGTTAACCGTTAACCGCCGTTAAATCGCCAACTGATTAATACTAACGATTAAAATTAATCGTTAAAAAAAACACACACACACATTTTTTTTAAGGGCCAAAAATGTTTTTGGGCCAAGTCTACACCTGCAACCACACGTAACTTACACTTTATTCTTCTTCTTCCTCGTCTTTGTATTGGTATTGTTTGTGTTGGAGCGCCTCAGTGCGGCTGCAGAGTTCATGTGCAACTCTTCCAGAGAGAGATAGACACTAGAAACTCTGCTGGAGACACAAAACAAACTGTGTAGACATGGCCCTTAAAACTAAAATGTATTTTATTAATTTTTTTACACACATTTTTTCTTAACGGTTATCGATTAATTAATCGTTAAGGCTTAACGGTAATCGGTTAATAAAATGTCTCCATTTGGCCATCCCTAGTGGCTGAGCACCTGAGCATGGGTCCGGCAACTTTGCTGAGTTTGTGTATGCTCCAAGCACCAACCCCCCCCCCCCCATGGAAAGATGCCACTTTTTCCTTTCAGGATAAGGCCCGTGCAATAGGGCAAGTGGAAGCTGGTGTTGTTCGGTTACGCAGAGTGGCAGCATTATTTGGTGATATTTTGGCACATTTTTGGGTGGCACTACCCACAAGTTTAGCTGTGTTGCTCATTCCACGATTGCACGATCTTTACAAGTTATAACTTGTTGTAAAGGTGACTAATCAACGATAACAACAATATAAAATTAATAAAATACAATACCAATTGGTATTACTGACGGAGAGAAATAATCGACCAGAGTTAAGTTTCCAAACTTCTTATGAGGAGTTTAGTATATAATAATATTGCTACACAGCTATGGTTTGTTTATGCCTTGATCATCATAATAAAAGACAGGCAAACAGTGATGCCAAGTCCCAGTCATATATTCATATTGAAATACTATAAATTAAAATATATGTATATACTATACTGTATATATTATATACAAATATATTATATACAAATTTCAAATCGTATCAGCTGATCATGAGGGGAAAAAACTGGTGAGCGGGATGGGACCCAAAAGACCTGGGAGCACCCAGACTTTTCTACCATGCTAACAATAGTACAACAGGTACTCCATCATGCACTGTAGTACAAAGACACAGGCTATTCAACGGTTACTATGGCGATGGCTGTGAGCTACCACACACAGGGTCCACACACACCCCATACTGTACACACACTGACCGGTGGAGAGAGCAGGAGCCCCACTGTGCATCTCCTTGTGAGAGAAAACTCCCAAAAGTTCAATCCGGAAACAAAATGGCCACTGATAGTCTCTCTCACTCACACACACACACACAGTCCCTCACATAGACACCAACTAAAACCCTTGCGCTCACAAACACACATTATTGCTGTCGGGCAGAAACCATGTACTGCATCTCCATATTTCAACTTTTTATGTTTTTTCATATATTAATGCCATACTTCATAGTACTTGAAGTTACAAAAAAAAAGAAGCAATTTTAACCGTAACGCTCAAGCCGAAAAATTGCAGATCTACAAGCTCACAACGTGTCGCGCTGTGAGCTTGTAGATCAGCTATTTTTCAGTGCACGACACCAGCGCGAAGCCTAACACCTAAAACTAACATCTAAATGCTCTAATCCCAAACCTGAATCTTCTTCTAATAGTAAACTTGTCTCTAAAAATACCTTTTCAACCATAAAACAACCATTTGTCTTGGAGGACCAGGAGAATGGTCCTCACAATGTTTATTTCTCATATTCTACTATACTTGTGGGGACATTTGGTCCTCACAAGTACTGCATAGTAATACACACACACACAGAGCACAGTGGGACGTCCCAGGCAGCTAAGAGAGCAGTCATTGTGTGCAGGAGTGTGTAGATTTACCGGCTGACACCATGGACATGCTAATCTGCTCCTACATGAGACAAAGGGCCTCGCTAGCAGCCTGTTTCCCCAACACACACACACACACCCTAATGACATCTCTATCCCACTACCGCAGTGTTTTCCAAACATTTTCATGTCAAGGAACCCCCCAAATTGATGTGTTTTGGCCGCGGACCCCTTCTCCCAATCTGAAGGGACTAGTGACCCCCATTAAGAGAATATCACTGTTAAAAATGTTCCAAAATGATTTAACAATTTCGTTGTGAGCTTGTAGATGTGCGATTTTTCAATAGCCGAAGCATAAAATAAGGTTAAAGGAATACTCAATTCCTCACCCCATGAAGCCTTGAATACATGGAGTTTTTTGTCACATTCCTGAGCCAATAATCCAATCTGAACAAGAGCAAAACCATATTTAAAACATTGTTTTTGAACCTGAATCATCAGGCTCATCAGTGATTACACTGTGTGGGAGTTGTTTTGGAGTTTATATTATTGTTTTATATAGTTTAATTTTGGTCTCAAACCACAGCAGAGTCCTCAGTTATTGAATTATTGGGTCAGGAATGCGACAAAAACATCTTCATGAATTCAAGGCTTAATGGGTAAAGTATTCCTTTAAAGCAAAATTGACTTTGATGCTATATTAACTAATTTCGCTCTGGACCCTCTAGAACATTGGTTCTCAAACTTTTTCATGTCAAGGACCCCCAAAATGTCTTTGACCGCGGACCCCCATCTCAAAATACTTTGTTCCAGGTACCTCCCCCAGAGGCAAAGATTTGAGTTACAAATGTTTGCTTTAAAAAATATATATTCATAAGATTTGCACACATTTTCTGTGCCGCGCCATGAGATCTGCTATTTTTGAACAGCCCAAAGTATAAAAAGGTTAAATGTATTGTAATGCTATATTAACACATGGAACCCCCCTAAGGACCCCTGGGGGTCCCCGGACCCCAATTTGAGAACCAATGCACTACCAAACCTCTACAAACACACCATGTCGGACGCTGGCTCTACACATCCTGTCTTGTTGAGCTTGTGACCATTAGTTTGGCAGACATCCGGTGTGTGTGTGTTTTCTCCTTCCTGTGTCTGTGCCGTCCAATGCTAAACAAACTTCGACAGGATGAATGCATCATGTGACTGGCCAGGAAGAGGACAAAGGGATCTAGATAAATCTTCCAGTGGTGGAAAAAGCACTCTCATTTTTTTTGCTTGAGTAAAAGTATCAATACCGCAATGTGGAAATACTCTGTTACAAGTCAAAGTCCAGAATTCAAAATTGTCTTGAGTAAAAGTACAAAAGCATAGGTATCAAAATGTACTTAAAACTACTAAAGTACCAAAAGTGGAAAGTAGTATTACAGTTTTCAAATGTATACAAAATCTTTTGAAAATAGCAAATTGGCAAATCGACAATAACAAAATCGACAATGTGTCGCAATGCGACGCATTGTGAGCTTGTAGATCTGCTATTTTCAAAGGCCATTTTCAAGTGGTTAATGCATGTTTTGTAATAATAGTCCAAATCTACGAAGTAACTAGTAACCAAAGTTTTCAAATAATTGTAGTGGGAGTAGAAGTACAATATTTGCCTCTGAGATGAAGTGGAGTACTGGAAATTGTAAATACTCAAGTAAAGTAAAAAATCACACCCTGTGTGAAGTGGGCGGTGTCTTCCTAGCTAACCACAATACTGAATGGAGTCAACCAATGATATATGATATATGCTTTGATCTTAAAGAGCCACTTCTAGGAAGACTTTCTATTTTCTTCTCAATATCGGTTTTCCCTTTTCTCATTTCAGCCATAGTGATCTTTGACTTCTACTTTACTGTTCTCACGAAATGGACAGTATCTAAGTAATATACTAGTGTTACATCACAGTGGTTTTAGATTAGTTTCGTCATATGTATCACTAGCCAATCACAGCATGTGTCTTGCTAGCTAATCACAATACTGAATGGAGTCGATCAATCATGTACAAAAGATAAATACAAACCATAACTTAAAAAAAAACCAATTTATGGTTTTTTTTAAGTTATGGTTGCTTATATAGGGCTATGCACATGTGTCATGTGACCCTGGCCAATCACAGTCCTGAATAGATTGTGATTGGCCAATCACAGCGCAGGATAATTGTACAAATTTCCAAACCTCACTTTCAGGGGCGGTTTCACTGCCCAAGATATTTGTACATTTTTCCAAATCTCACTTATAGGGGCGGTTTCACCGCCCAAAAATACCTCAAAACTGTACTTAAGCACAATACTTGAGTAAATGTACTTAGTTACTTTACACCACCCGCTGAAATCTTCTAGCTTGCCACCAGAGAGTTAAGCGGTCTTTATTCAAAAATAACAGACAGATGAATTCAGTGATTGACCAATCAGAATCAAGCATTCAACCAAGCCGTGTAATAATGTCCTTTATCCATCTACGCCACAAATGACCTCGAGCCATGAACTGTTGAGGTCAAACTGGATTAAACTTGCAGTACCAGAGTCGGCCACTTGGACACTAGCACTTTAAAAAGCTCTCCCAGTCCTGAATGGGGGCTTGGTTTGTACTCCCATCTGAGAGACATTGGTAACTGGCCAGCAATTTAAGTAAATAAAAATCACTTTGTGGCTATTAGCATTCCAAATAGGGCACTCACACGCATGCACACATACTGTACATGCCAAGGTTATTATAGTTTTGCCTTAGTTTTTTATTTAAAATATTTTTTTTAAAGGAGGTTTTTGATAGTTTAGTTTAGTTTAGTATTTGTATTAGCTTTAGAGTTAAACTTTTTGGTTTTAATTTTTAGTTTTAGTTATCTCACTAGTTTTAGTTAACTATAATAACTCCGACACAAACACGCAGAGTAGCCAAGACTACTAATCTAGATTCTAAACTTGTATTTCTACATGAAACATACAATTACAACCAGGGCAGGGCCAAGCAGCCAGTCTGCTTTGCTAAACCACTGCCTCACTGAGACCTCCCATACACACACACACATACACATCGCCTCTGTCATGGAGAAACCTTGTATCTTCAAAACTGTTACTTTTCAGGAAATGTAACAGAAAAAGAACCTGTGTTCTGACTGTTCTCACGTCGCGATGCCACACCTTGTGAGCTTGTAGATCAGTTATTTCCGCTACTTTAGCGTGACACGCTTATATGAAGTAGGGCATTCCTTTATGAAAAAAATGGCAAAAGTTGGAGAAACATGGTTTAGGTCATTGGTTGTCAATGTGGGGTCTGGGGCACCGAGTGCCGTGCTATGAGCTTGTAGATCTGCAATTTTTTTTATATCCTTGGCAAAAATATTTTTGAGATGGGGGGTCTGCAGCCAAATTCATATCAATTTGGGGGTCCTTGACAGGAAAAACATTGAGAACCACTGGGTTAGGTTGTCATTTGCAACTGATTAGCATCTTGCAAATCAGTGTCCTTGACGTCTTCAGTGATTTTCCACATGAGTGTGACGTCACCGTCAGGAGTAAACCTTGTATGTCCAAAAATTTAAACTTTTCAGGAAATAGAAAAAAAACATAACCTGTGTTCCAATGGATCCAAAGTAGTTATTATTAGGCACAAGCTCTTAGTTAATGCTTTTCATTTATTCAATATTTATTAAAACCAACGGACATTCTTAACCGCTTTTTCAAAAGTAGCAAAACTAGCCGATCGACAAGCTCACAATTTTGGCTATTTTTGCTACTTTCGTCCGGCAGTCTTGTACAAGGAAGCATGGAATTAATTTATTAAAAATATATATATACACATTGGCTATTTGAAAATAGCCGAACTGCAATCTAAAACAAGTAAAAAAAAATATCTAATCTAAATCTAAAATTCTCTTTTAAAAGGTAGGGTAAGTGATTTTCTTTGGTTAAAATAAGTGTGAAATAGCTCTATATTCTGATAGTACTCATTGCTAAAGAGTGTTTGTTCAGTAAAAGGAGTCTCCTTGTCTCTCCAGCTCTTTATAAAACAGAAAATGCATTTTCGTTTCAGTTTCAGTTTAATTTCCAATTTTATCCAATCAGGATAGAGAACTCAATCAGCATATAGATTAAACAAGTGAAATTGGTAGTGATGACACTAAGAAATGAGCAGGCAAAATTGAAACTGGAAGACTATAAAAATGAAGCTTAAAAATGGGTACTTTCTCCTGATTGGCTGAGATTTTGACACCTACCGGAAAATGTATTTTCTGTTTATTAAAGAGCTGGAGAGACATGGAGATTCCTGTTACTGAACAAACACTATGGCAATGATTACTATCAGAATATAGTGCTTTAACCTTTTAACAAAATACTTTTTTTAAAACCCAGAAATATCACTTACCCTACCTTTTTTTTAAAATATTTTCAGATGGGGGTCCGCCGTCAAAAACATATCAATTTGCAGGGTCCTTGACATGAAAAGGTTTGAGAACACACTGTGATATACTATCATCATATTTTTTTCCTGTTTTTTTTATTGTGACTGACCTCTTTCATAGCGTTCTCCACGGTGGGGGACATCATGACCACACAGGTGACGGTGACCATCAGGAAGTACAGGGCGTACATGAAGCGAGTTCCCGTCGACTGTTTGATCTTCGGACAGCACTCGCAGCAGCAGGAGCAGGCCGCTGTGCCACAGCAACATGCCAGCTACACACAAAAACAAACACACACACACACACGCACACACATGGTTAAGTCATGGTCATATGGATTATTTCCAGCAAAGAGATTTGGTGTAGGCGGAAAATACTAGTACCGGTAGTAGGGATGCAAAAAAAATCGATGAATTCATTAGTTGATAGTCGATAAACTTATCGATCGATTAATCGATTACTTGATAAGCGGCGTTTTCTAGGACCAAAAGGACAATTCTTCTCCAAAACCGAAAATGAGTGCAGAGTCTGCAGACACATAATTGCCTTGATGTATAACATTAACGAGCGTCAACGAGCATCAGCTGGACACAGACACACACACACACACACACACACACACACACACACACCTCCCCTCTGCAGCGCTCTATGGAGTCTCTATGTCTCATTTCTCTCCAAAAGCCCTTGAATATGATGGAATATGATTACTATACTATAAGGATTACTGCGTTTATGGTAAGCTCACATTTGATATCACACACACCATACCTGTAACGTTCACTAGCCCCACAAAAATGTATTGAAAATTCGTGACGGCAATTAATCGATAATAGATTGATTGTTAACATCCCTAGTAGACCTTGCATAGAGCCCTGGGAGACCCCAGTCAGGAATCAGGATTCATTTAAGTGGTTGAAATTATTATCATGATTCATTATATCAATGAATCTAACATTGAATATTCCATTCTGGTCAAACAGAGTCAGGGTGCTGATATTGTGCATGTTGGCTCACTGGAAACACTCTGTGTGGTCCAGGGACCCTCATGGTTCCTTGAGGGGGTTCCAAATGGCCCCTTACAGGTGTGTAATGGTGCCGAGTTTCCATATAGCAGTCCACCACCGCACGGCATGGCCTCGCCCAGCACCCTATCTCCTGTTTCCATACCACAATATAGTAGGCCTACCTCCTCTCAAATCCACAGTTATAGCAGACATACGGTCATTGACACTCCTTTGTAATGTAAATACATAGGGGATTGTTTCTTCTTGCCTAACAATGTAATGTAGACAAGTCACAAGTGGCCAATTGTCCTGTACACCAATGCAAATCACCTGTGCAGGCAGTACTCCAGCTACTAGTGTGAACCAAATGGACCTTTACAGGTCTGTAAACCCAGAGTGTAAGAATGGAACCAAGTACCCAAGCCAAGTACCCAAATGGCTACTTAGCATAACAGGTTTACAAGTGAGTGCGTGCAAATGCGTCCTCACTTCCCCTTCTCAGTCTGGTACTGATTCTATTTCCAAGGAGCAAGATGGGCACCCGCAGGCTTCTGATTGGTTTGTTGGGGGGAGGGCGGACCAGTGGCTTCCAATGTAAAATTCGAGTCACTTCCTGACTTGCCTACGTAATTGGTGACGTTTGGAAATACGAGTCAAATAGGACCATGGCCAGACTGAGAAGCAAAGTGAAAAGAAAAAAAAAACTATTCGGCAAACAGAGCGAATCAGTCTGGATTCCAGGGTACCAAATGTTGTTAATACAACTGTTTATTTGTGCCAACAACAACAAATGTAAACAAAACACAGCAAGACCAGTGCAAATCACAGCAGATCCAGTGCCAAATGTATATACAAATAAAAGCTAAAATCACAGCAAAATACATGTTCTGAAGTCCTGGGGGGAGAGCAAATACAGTCTTCACTTTAGTCTACCAAAACATCATGACCACGGCCAATCAGTAGCAAGCAGCATTATACATCACCGGATTGGCCTCGTTTGGCCTGCCTCAGACCACTCTGGATGGGGACAAAATTGGCACCCTTTTCGACCCCACTGAGCCCACTTTGGCCCGGGTCCTTGTATATGGAAACGACGGCACAAGCAGGCAGTGTGGTGCAGTGCAGGGACTGCTATGTGGAAACTCTGAGAGTAATGTATTTATTCATACGTTTATTTGGACGGGACAGCGCATATTAATGAACACCACACATAAAACGCTGTGTAAATACACCGGATTAAGCATGGGGGTCCTTGAAATTAAAACATTTGAGAACCACTGTGCTACACTAAATGGAACAGAGCCTTCATTAGTGTAATTAGTAAGACCTGTGAAGGGAGTAAGGAAGAGGCCCTGTGTCTGTCCAATATGGCTGTTGACAGCTGTGCATATTACATCATTTACATTTTACAACGTATGAGAGATATAATGACAGAAAATGCTGAAAGTAAGAGACAGACAGGGAGAGAGGGAGAGAGAGAGGGAAAGACAGACAGACAAAGAGAGAGAGATACATGTCTAATAGAATTACAACTGCTTTAAGTATTGTGTGTTCCTGCACTGTTCGCAGAGTGACCTCGGTACACAGAAATACGTTCTGTACATATAAACAGAGCAACTAACTTTAAATACATTTAAAAAAGAAATGCTGCCATTTTGTCCCAAAGGTTTTTTATAGCAAGTGAAGTGAATGAAAAACATTGAAATACTGCTGTCATTTGCTTTCAGAAGTTTATCCCAAGCTAACCTTTCCTACATGGATGGATGTATAACTATTTCTGACAGAAAATGCACAATTCTTAGGGTTTTGTAAAGATCGTTTCCTCTAAGTTGCAATGTAGCACAGTTTTGTTTACACGTCTTTATTCCCATTTAATTGCATATAAATTTTTTTTTTGGTTCCACTTTTGGCTTTGGCAATGTAAACGTATGTTCTTTCATGCCAAAAAAGTTCCATTGAGTTGAATTGAAAATGAGAGAGAGAGAGAGATGTTGCATTAAAGGAACCATGTTGGTTCTTTATAAAGAACCAAAATAGTTCCATATAACTAAAAGCTTTAGTTCCATGTAGAACTTAAAAACACAAACTCGACTAAAACTATGACGAAAGATGTTCGTCGACTACCTGTCATTTTATATTTCTTTGGCTATTCAAATCTGCTATTTTTGAACATTTTTGAAAATGTGTGCAAATCTTGAATATATATATATTTTCAACTCAAATCTTTGCTTCTGGGGGGTTCCTGGATCAGAACATTTTGAGATGGCGGTCTGCGGCCAAATACATAGGCTATCATTTCCGGGGTCCTTGACATGAAAAAGTTTGAGCACCACTGATATAGCAACTTAGGTTTTTCAGAAAACTGTAGGATTTACAAGACATTTGTAGAATCATATCTCAGTTCTTAATGGATTAAAACTAAGCTATATGATGACTAAAACTATGACTAAATATACTGACAATTTTGTCAAACTAGTCTACAATGTTATGGAGGGACTAGTGGAGAAGAGATCCAGTAGATCTAAGACAAGTAATTTAATGCTTGGCGGTGGTGGGTGTCACGCTCCCAAAATATTTTCCAAATATGTTCAGCACACAGCTGAAATAAATCAATAATTACGACACTGATGAACAGCAACTCTGACACAGTGGAGCTGTCTGTCTGTCTGTCGTGGAAAAAGTACTCAAATTCTTTACTTAAGTAAAAGTACCAATACTGCAATATAGAAATACTCTGTTGCAAGTAGAAGTCCAGAATTCAAAATGAAAGTAAAAGTACAAAAGTGTTGGCATCAAAATGAAATAAAGTACCAAAAGTTTAAGTACTAAAATATTTGAAAATAGCAGATCTACAAGCTCACAACGTGTCGCATTGCGTGAAAAACAGAAAAAGTTAAAATATGGAGATAAGAGGTTTCCCGGCCTGACGGCAACGATATATCTTCCCACTCACTTCTCTCCTCCGCACTGATGTTCACTCACTGCTGACAACAGAGCCTTTCAGCGGCGCAGCGGCGCACACGTAGCACTCACTCTCTCACACACACACACACACACACACACAGGGTCTCTTGTTAGAATGACAGGTCCTCACGAGGACAGGCCTTGTGTTCTATTTCAGAAGGAGAAGGATTCATAATTACACATGAGAGACTCCCGCTCTCTTCCTGCCGAGCCCCACCCACACACACACAAACGCGCGTGCACGCACGCGTGACTATACTTGTGAGGACATCAAAAGTTCAGGACGGCAATTTTTTACCCCTAAAGCAGGGGTCTTCAAAGTTTTTCTCAGGCTAAGCTGGCTGAGAGAGAGATGAAGCAGGGACCCCCACTATATTGTATACAATTGTGTTTCAGATTAAACTTTTTTTATTTATTTTTTTTACACCTATAGCCTATCTACAAGCCAAAAATAGCCGATCTACAAGCACACAACGCATCGCGCTGCAAGGCGTTGTGAGCTTGTAAATCGGCTACTTTTAAGTTCTCCTCAGAATAGGGATGCTAGGGTTCAAGGGGTTAATGTAAAAAAAAGAATAATCATATCACACAAATATTTGGCAGCCCCCCCCCCCCACCCCCTGTTGAAGAGCCCTGTCCTAAAGACCCAAGACAGACACACACAAAAAAAACTTCCCGTTTCTGTGGGAAGTAGTTGGTCCGCCTCGTTAGGAGACCGGAAGCAGGTGTGGACAGTCAGACGTGAGTCTACCAGAGCCATGTATTAGAGAGTTGCGTCACCTCAGGGGCAGAAAACAGCACCGGGTCACATGGTTCATGTAAAACTCAAAATAGTGACAAACGCTCATAGATCCAGTGCATTCCGTAAACTTCCGGGTCAGGGCTTTGTCACTATTCGCCAATATGAAGTGAACGCAGGTGACACGACTCTCCTTATATGGCTCTGGAGTCTACTCATTCCAATGGGAGAGTGAACGTGAACACAGCTTCTGAACCATTCTTTAGCCTGATGACCACTGAACAAAATATTGGACCCGATCGTCACGTGAAGCCACACAATCTTCCCAAGATTTTGATACTAAAATGTATTTTTTCAGAGAGGCAAAATCAGGAGAAAATCAACTTTAGTATCTTAGGAGATGGTTGGGCTATCTTCCTAAATTGAGAATCTTTGGTTATACTTGCACAAAATATCAGATCTACAAGCTTGCGACGACACGTTGTGAGCTTGCAGATCGGATATTTGTGGTGCACGGCGGCGGCAAGGAAACCAAGTAAATCAGGCACAACTCTAACGCTAATCCCTAAACCTAACCTCTAAATGTCCAACCCTAACCTGAACCTTTTCCTTATAAAACCCAACTCCGAAAATCTGTTTTAAACATAAAACAACTATTTATTTAATGAGGACTAGGAGAATTGTCCTCACACATGTGTCTGTTTCTCATATTCCACTGCTATACTTCTAGGGACATTCGGCCCTCACAAGTATAGTAATACAAGTACACACAAACACACACAGCTGTGGTGAGGTCTGTTGTGGGCTTGGTGCTGAGGTTGGGTTTGTCTCACTGCAGAGCATGTGTGAACGTGTGTCTGACACCAGGCTCTGTGTGTGTGTGTGTGTGTGTGTGTGTGTGTGTGTGTGTGTGTGTGTGTGTGTGTGTGTGTGTGTGTGTGTGTGTGTGTGTGTGTGTGTGTGTGTGTGTGTGTGTGTGTGTGTGTGTGTGTGTGTGCGTGCGTGTTAAGCTGGGTGTGTAGTTTGTGTGCGTGTTGTTTGTAAAGCTGGGTGTGTAATTGGTGTGCGTGTGCGTGTTATGATACAGTAAATCCAGTGTGACGGGATCTGATGTGATCTGTTCCACTGGGCAACTTACCGACCTCTCTCTCCATCTCTCATTCCCTCCGTTTCTCTTACTCTATCCCACTCTCTCATGCTCTCTCTCTCTCTCCTTTTCTCCATCCAGGGATTTTCCTGATTGTTCCGAGGGTTGGGCGACCCGCCCAGCCCGGCCCACGTCCCTTTTTTGATGTGACAATCCAAGAAATCCTTTCAAGTATTAAATCTCTCTTCCCCCCCACCCCCTCCACACTGACAGACATTCAGAAACACTTCAGAAAGTGTTCCAGCTCTGAAATGGATTCCACACAGAGCGTTAAAAGTTTATCTACGCCGTGTTTTCTGGGATGTGCGTCGTGCGGTCGGACATTCTCGAGGGAAAACCATCCAACTACAGATGTTTTCCAGTCGGACGTCTCTCTCTCTTGTTCCATTG
Organism: Gymnoscopelus braueri; assembly: GCF_963280865.1. Classification (NCBI taxonomy): domain Eukaryota; kingdom Metazoa; phylum Chordata; class Actinopteri; order Myctophiformes; family Myctophidae; genus Gymnoscopelus; species Gymnoscopelus braueri. The sequence goes on from NC_137608.1 coordinate 4,394,356, forward strand.
GTATGCCGCTTAGTATTAGGTTCGTGGTTGCCAAACTGGGGGTCCACAAATTATTGGGGGGGGGGGGGGCAGATGATTAGCTTAATGTGGAACATTGTTTTCTCACTCAACTCTGGTAAACAAACCAGCATACAGTATAAGTGTATATACAGGGTATCTGCACATTTGTAAAGTTACAATTTAATGACTTTTAAGACCTTTTTAATAACAAATTGGCCAAATATTACATAAGATAGAGGCAAACATTGAGAAAATAGCCGATCTGCGAGGCGTTGTGAGCTTGTAGTTCGGCTATTTTGTAGATCAGCTATTTTTTGGCATTAGGCTTATGGTAAAAAATGGCGATTTTTAAAAAGAAATAGCATAACAATTGGCATCCTAAAATGTTGCTGTCCTCACAAGTATAGTAATACAAACCTGTGTGTGTGTGTGGGATCTCCGTCTCTACACAGTTTAACAGGATAATCCTTCCTCTTTAGGACTCAGCCCAACCCACTACCCTCATCTCTCTATAGACCATTAATTAAACACACCCCGAAGAGAACACACACACACACGATGGCTGTTTAGATTTCATTAGTTGGGCTGGCCAGTGTGGGGCCTAGCAGGTTCTATATAGGGTCAACAACGTACGTGTGTGTGAGTGTGAGTGTGAGTGTGTGTGTGTGTGCATATTGTTGCAGTCGTGCAGAAACCTCGTATGCAACTTTTTATGCCCCCCCCCCGTAAATTAACGAATGTACTTTGTCATGCTGATCTAAAAGCTCACAACGCAGTGCACCGTGACATGTTGTGAGCTTGTAGATCAGCAAATATTCCCCTATTTTTGAAGTGTGTCTGTGGCTCTTACATATTTAATCAATGTCAATCAAGTATTAACCCATTGAAAACCGGGCAAGCATCTGCGTCGTTTTAGATTTTTAGCGTTGGCTATTCAAAAATAGCAAATCTACAAGCTCCCAGCGCGGCACGAATGAACTTGTAGATCTGCAATTATTTATTTTTTTACATTTTTGAAAAATCTTGGGTGAGATCTACTGATTTAGAATTTAGCATTTGTAGAATCGCCCTCAGGTCTTCAAGAGCAACATGAGTTGCTAAGCAGTTTGGACATAAAAAGGTTTCCACCCGACAGTGACAATATGTGTGTGTGTGTGTGTGTGTGTGTGTGTGTGTGGGGGGGGGGGGGTCTAGGAATTCCACTACAGGCACAAAAACAAAAGAGTGTCTTCCTTGGCAACCACCACTTATATGACAGTGACACCTCCCCCTACCCACTCAACCAATGAGAGAGCTGACAGGTGGCCAGCCTGTGTTACACAGTTGTGTTATTGTTGTGTGTTTTGTTTAGTTTTGCTCCCTTGGTTGATGTTGTTTGAATTGTCCGTTTTTTGTTTTGTTTGTTTTGTTGTAAATGTATGTATTATTACCTACAAGCGAACAACGTGTTGCTTCGTGACACATTGTGAGCTTACGGATCGGCTAGTTTCACTACATTTCTGGCCACAGAACCCCATCTGAAAAATATGTACATTCATTCGTTCATAAACAAAGAAGGAATCAAAAAAGAGACAAGGTATCTCTACATACATACACACACAGACACAGCATATCCATCCTAACATTATGTGCATGAGGTTTAGAAATAAGGTGCGTGAGCATAGCAGATGGTATTTATACTGTTAATGACATTCGTGCAAGAAGAGTATCAGTGCATGTACTTGAGATGAATCCATTAAGACCGGGAACGCATCTGTGTCATTTTTTGATGCGTGCCGTGCTATGAGCTTGTAGATCTGCTATTTTTGAAAAATCTTGAAAATGTGAGCAAATCTTTGAATATGTATATTTTTTAAAGCGAACATTTGTAACTAAAATCTTTGCTTCTGGGGGTCCCTGGAACAACACATTGAGATGGGGGTCCGCGGCCAAATACATATCTAAAAAGGTTTTCTGAATCCCAACAGTATGTTTCTATATCAGAGGTGCTCCAACTTTTCCATGTCAAGGAGCCCCAAAATGATATGTGTTTGGCTATGGACCCCCATCTCAAAATATGTTGTTCCAGGGACCCCCAGAAGCACAGATCGGAGTGAAAAATGTTCGCTTTAAAACATATGTATTCAAAGATTTGCACAAATGTTCCACGATTTTTCAAAGCTCAGTGCGGCACGAGCTTGTAGATCTGCTATTTTTGAACAGCAAAATAAATCTTAAACTGACACAGATGCATTCCCGGTCTTAAAGGCTTATGATGCAGAGTATCGGCAAGTGTCAAGTTCAACCACATAGTCCACAAAAGGTCGCTCTACTGGTATAATCAACGCAGGTAGGTCCATGAGGAAAGCAAAACTTCCCACACTGACTCAGGGGGAGCCCCGGGATCCAACTGGGAACCTTCCAATTACCAAGCGGCCGCTTTAACCTCCTGAGCCACTTGTATTGTATTGTCATTGTATTGTATATTTTGGGATGCATCGCTCTTGATACTAAAGTTGATACTCAGCATCGGTATCGGGGTCCGATGTCGTCCCTAAAATGCTGGATGGGATATCGGTGACTGTGACGTAATCCAATCCAGTCATATGTAATATGATCATAATCTGCCCAGAGGGAAGGACGCTGGTGAGAAAGGGGTATCGGTGCAACTCTATTGTGTATGGTTGAGTAGAGGGTCTTATCCCCCCCTTCCTACCACCACAAGCCTCTAGAGAGAAAGATGCCCCCCCCACACACACACACACACATCCTCTCTCTCTCTCTCAGCCTCAAGCTCTTGAGTCTTTTTCAATCTCTTTCTCTCACTTCCTCCACTCCCCCACTCTCTCTCTTCTATTGTTCTCATTTGTGTTCTGTTGCTCTCTGTCTTTCCTTTGAATGCCTGCTGTTCTGTAGTCACAAACACACACACACACGCACACATCTCTTATTCCATATTCATAATTAATTCCACATCGTTACATAAACTATGTTTTGGATGGTTTAGATTAGAAGACTATAAACAATGACTTGAAAGGAGACCTTTATCTCTCTGACCAGTAATTTTTTTTTTAAACTGCTCCTGCTTCCACTATTATAGGCCTGCAAATATTTATTATTTGCTTGGCGATTATTCTATCGATTACTTTTTAGATTAATCGAATAATTGAGAAGCACGTTTTTTCAATAATAATTTGATACATCGGCCGGCCATCATTTGACCTTTTTGACGACGTCAGCATTGGGAATTCTGCAGCCAATGTGTCCCGATTTGAATCACTTCAAATCTGCATCCTTATTTATTGGGGCACACATCTTTCAAAAGTAGCTGATTTATAAGCTCACAAGCATGGCAATGCGAAGTCTCAAACTATTAAAAAGGCAAAACTCACAATATTAGATTATATAAGGATAAAAAAGGATTTACAGTATATAATACAGAAATGTCGACCTTCTGAATAGAAAAGTGATGTTAATTTTATGCATAAAAGTTTCACTTTTTGAATTACATTACAGAAAATACAATTACTTATCTAACTTTTTGGAATGCACCTGTACAAATATAATGTATTTGACAGGCATACTATGCCTGCCAAATCTCTCAGACAGAGAAGACCACCCAACATTTCCATACAGGATGCAATGATAAGTGCTATAAACTGTAAAAACATTACCGGTAATAACATTAAGAGCATAATGGTAAACAGCGTCCTAACAGCCTATACAGAGTGGAGGCAGAGGAATGCCTGTAAATGATATCACTGGTTCTCAAAGTGGGGTCGGGGGACCCCCACAGGGGTCCTTGGGGGTTCCCAGCTAAATGAGGAACAGTATAAACACCCTATTTTTCCCAGGGTGTTTCTTAAAGTATTACAACACAAATCCTCTCATATGAGGGTGCCTGGGGGGGGTCTGGGGCCATATTAATTTGGGGGTTCCTTGACGTGAAAATGTTTGTGAACCACTGAATCACGTCAACATAAATAATCCATGACAGAGAGAAAGTGCTTTAACGTGGCGCCCCGCTAGCTCACAGAGGTTAAGAGCACATACCACATAAAACTAAGCTACCGTCCTTGCCCCCCAGCTGGCCCGGGTTCAAATCCCCCCCCCCCCCCCCCCCCCCGAGGCTCTCAGCTGCATGTCCCAACTTTCACTGCCTCTATCTACATTAAAATAATTAACAACAAAAATAAACTGCATCACAATCCCCCTTATCCTACAATACAAAGGACAGTCAGTTCAATTTAAGCCATTAAGGCCTGAGGCGATTCTTAAAAGATTTCAAGATTTTTCAAAAATAGCAGATATACAAGCTCATAGCGCGGCACTCGAGCTTGTATATCTGCTATTTTTGAATAGCCAAAGAAATCTAAAGTGACACAGATGCGTTCCAGGTCTTAATGGGTCAAAAAAAAAAGACTTTCATCTATACCTAGGTATTAAAAAGTCTCTAACTCACAATAATCTTGTCTTGTAGATGAAGGTTTTTGCCATGGTTACCCCCAGCTCTACAGAATAGCAATAAACTTTTGTTTTTATGTTCCTTCAGCCCAAGTTTAAGGTCAGCTTGGAGAACATTAAAGTAATGTCATATGTTAGCCCTGTGGTTCCCAAAGTAAGGTCCGGGGACCCCCCAGGTGTCCTAGAGAAGGGGGGTTCCAGGGCATCCCCAGCAAAAAAATTGCTTTACATTAACCCTATCGGTTAGTTGAAAGTAGCTGATCTACAAGCTCACAGCGCATTGCAAAACGTAGTGAGCCAATTCAAACAAAATATTGAAAAAAACATTGACAAATGGAAAAAAAACATTTTAACAACAAATCTCATATGGGGTCCCCGGAACAAACTCTATTCAGATGGTGGATGAAAATGTTTGAGAACCATTTCATTAGCTGAAATTTGCCTAACCCCAATCTGGGAACCCATTCTGTAAAGAAAAAGGTGTTAAATAGGAACTCTGTTTGGCTCCTCCCCTATTCAGTCCACTTCCTTGCGGGTGATCCTGTGTTTATTCCTACTGACAGCATCACATGTTTAAGGCAGTAGCGCTGAGGGATTAGCCTATAGCCCTACATGGGACGTTACGGGCTTCAACAGGGTGGGTGTGTTTAAAGAAAGACGTCCAAATATTTGCGCCGTTTCAAAACACGCTGCTGGCTAAATAATGCAAAGCAATTTTGCACGGTATAGCTTTCATATGTCAGGATGCATCAACACACACGGGGTCTTCAACGTTTGTCAGGCCAAGGACCCCTTAGCTGAGAGAGACAGATGAAGCAGGGACCCCCACTACATATTGGATTCATGTTAAATGTGTATTTTCAGACATTAAACCCTCAATACTTTGGAAAGTTGACCTTTGGCTCTATACTTGGTCTGCTCTTTTTCCCCTCTACACAAAACCTCTTTACCGAAAATAGCCGCTCTACAAGCTCACAACACGTCGCAGGCCCGCTTGTAGATCTGCTATTTTCGGCTAATGTTCCCCCGAGAATTAATATAAAAAATACATTTCTGTTCACTCAAAGATTTGGCGGCCCCCCTGCAGTATCTCTGAGGACCCCCTAGGGGTCCCAGACCCCCTGTTGAAGACCCCTGGTTACCTATTCTGCACTCATCACTTTTGTCATAAATCATGTAAAGTATATTCCAGGACAGCTACTTTAAAAGACATTTGGACTGTCATTTTCCATGACTGGAAAAGTACATCAATATATTCCATTTTTCCCTGCCCCCACACACACACACACACACACACACACACACAGTAGATTGGATATTCTTTCTGGGTGCACGATAGCGTCGCAAAAGTACATTATATTAAGCCTAAATCCATCGTCTGTCGGGTGGAAACCTCATGTCCAAAACTGTTACTTTTCAGGATTCAAATTCAAAACCAGCAAAAGTAGCAGATCGACAAGCTCAAAACGCGTCGCTTCGTGCTGCGTTTCGAGCCGCGTTTCGAGCTTGTAGATCTGCTACTTTACATGGTTTTGTGTGACGCTGTAGTATGATCAAGTAGGGCGTTAATTAGCACCAACAAAACACTATAACTTAGAATATGGATGGAGATAAGATGTTTATGCCCGACAGCAACAATATAGTTTGTTTTATAAGCATAAAAAACAAAACACATAGGACCAGGAAAATCCTCACTATGTCTAGTTCTCAAATTCTATTTGGCAAGAAAAGTAATACAATTACACACACACACTCTGTCCCTCAGGAAATTAAAGTGTGGTCACCGTGACAAAACAAACGGCAGCACAGCACTTAAGCTGGCTCCAGACCAATCCAAATCGGCCCGATTTTGGGCCGAATTGGCTTCGGGAAGCGTCGGCCAGTCGGTTAGGGGTCCGTCGGGGGGTCCGTCGGGACCTTTTCGGCCGACCCAGAGCCGACCGAACATGTTCAGCTTTTTAGCCGACTGGTAGCGCAGTGGCAGTGACAACAGAGCGCTGTCGGTGTTGCCAGATTATGTGAGAGAAACAAGCGACCATGTCTAAGAAAACCTACATTCACTGTTTCTCGTGAGGGAGAGGGGGAGAGAAAGAGGGGGGAGAAAGAGAGAGAGAGAGGGAAAGAGAGAGAGGAAGGGAGAGAGGGGAGAGAAAGAGAAAGAGAGAGGGGAGGAAGACAGAGAGAAAGAGGGTGGGAGAAAGAAAGTGGGTGAGAGAGAGGGAGATACCAGGAGCGAGGGAGAGAGAGGAACGGAGAAAGCGGGAGGGAGAAAGAAAGGGAGAGACGGAGAGAGAAACGGAGGGAGGGAGAAAGAGCGAGGTAAAAAGCGGCAGAGAGAGAAGGAAAGAAAGAGAGAGGGAGAGACAGAGGGAGAGAAAAAAGGGAGAGTGAAAGATTGAGAGAGAAAGAGCGAGCGAGAGATTGAGGAGACTAGACGGAAAGAGGGAGAGAGAACGAGCAATTAAGTGAATTGCTTTCACCTGCTGCTGCTGTGCGGAGTGTGCTACAGGGCATATCTCCGCCAAGCCAGGGTGACCTACCCAGGCTCATGAAATTCATATTCAGGCATAGTAGCCAATTAGAATGAAATCTGCAAAAACGGACTCATATACTGATACAGAACCATATATTGGCTATATATTATGGCTGTCGGGTGGAAATCTTGTATGTTCCTTTTTTATTATTATTTAAAAACCATTTAAAATCGTGAAAATAGCCAATCTACAAGCTGTAATTATTAATAATTAAGAAATACTATATTTTAAAGAGTGAAAAATCAACTAAAGTCATTATTAGTGCAAGTTCATTCACATTTCATTTCATGAAAATAACTTGTGGGTAAAATACATTCTGTGAATCTAATGTGATTAATGTGACCCCTACTTCAGTCAGTGAAGTCCAGGGCTGAATGTGACATATTGAGACCTATATAACTAAATATTGGTCATTTGCCAACACATTATTTTGTGAAATAAATGGGTAATATTTCACAGATAGTTATACTATTCTTATAATATATTAAAATACAATCATCCTTAACCTTCAAGTTAAATGCATTATTTCCGTGGACTTAAAAATCATTTTTGGACTTAAAAATCTTTATTATTTTTTTGGATGGCCTTCCTGCCCTGGCAGGAAGGCCGGGCAGGGCCTTTGTGCCCTCCAAAAAATTACAACACCAAAGGCCAAGTGGCCTTGCCCCTAAAATGACGAAATTCCAGGCTTGAATGCAATAGATGTACTCTGAGTCTGTTACAAGTAAAAGTCCGGAATTCAACATTTACTTGAGTAAAAGTACTAAAGTATTGGTATAAAAATGTACTTAAAGTACCAAAAGTAAAAGTACAAAAATGTTTGAAAATAGCAGATCTACAAGCTCAGAACGCGTGCATCGCAACACGTTGTGAGCTTGTAGATCTGATATTTTCAAATAGCTTATAGGTATAAAATAGGGCTAAAGTGGTTAATGTATGTTTCATAATGATGTATATCTGCAAAGTAACTAGTAACTAAACATTTCAAATAATTGTTGTGGAGTACAAGTATAGACAATTGGAAATACTCCAGTAAAGTAAAAGTACCTCAAAATTGTACTTAAGTACAGTACTTGAGTAAATGTACTAGTTACTTTACACCACTGCACGTCAGTGAAGAAAAAACGCTGGGAACATCCCTAAGTGGCTTTGCAGGGAAACAAGCCCAAAGTCGCTTATAATAAGCAGACCTGGCAACGCTGGCAGGCTAAAAGTCAAATTAGCACATGAATGGCCAGTCGGCTGACAGACTTAAATGGCAACTTTTGCCAACCGAATACCAGTCTGTTGCAGTCTGGAGTAGTCTGCAATAGTCTGGACGAGTCTGTTTGGTGCGGAGTTGCCTTTATCAGCACACCTGATAAAGTCTCCTACATTATTAGTCCAACAGACAGCTTATATACTGTTTTATGTGCACAGACCCATACTCGAAAAGTATTCAGATATCACTCCAGATTTATATTCAGAATACACCATTATTTGCCAAAAATATATATCAGAAAATAGTGAAATGAAGAGTCTTCTATTAAAAGGACCCTGTTGACACTCCTGGTTCCTATATTGTTTTCTACTATGTCTCCTGGTTCTTACTCTGCCTCCTACCATGTCTCCTGGTTCCTACTTTGTCTCCTGGTTCCTACACTGTCTCCTAGTTCCTATACTGCATACTCTGTCTCCTGACTACTTTGTCTCCTATACTGTCTCCTGGTTCCTAGACTGTCTCCTATACTGTCTCCTGGTTCCTACTTTGTCGCCTAGTTCTTACACTGTCTCCTATACCATCTCCTGGCTTCAGACATCAAGAATGGGCCTTATGAATTAAATAAACAAACAAGAAGCAGTGGGTTAATCTAAATCAAACATGCATGGTACAGTTCAGTACAGTCAGTCCTAGTGCAGAAACAGAGGTCACTTCCTACATCACAGAACAGGGAAACAATGTGTTAGAAGCAGCCTTTCACATTTCACTTGAACCCCACTCATTTCCCCCCTCTCCCTCAAAAGGCCTTGCTTTTTGCCAGGCCACAATTGTAAATAAGAATGTGTACTTTGTTTGTCTTGCCTGGTTAAATTAAGGTTAAAAAAAGGAAAGCAAAGAAAAAAGGATTTATCTGTGTTCCGAGCACAAGTTCATACAGCCAAAACATCAGTGATTCATTCTGGTTTGGGTGAAATCCATGCTAGAGATAGAATCTAAACTTCTACAGACAAAATGCCTGAACTTGAACCGGAATTGAACTCGGTGATGAAAAGAGAGACGACATACAGGCCTGTCACGATTATGAAATGTTACTTGAGGATTAATTCTCGCTCAAATAATTGCGCTCAACGATTTCATTGTGTTTTCTGTTGTTGAACGTTGGAACATTAGGAAAATAAATTACATTTCTGTTTTAGCCTTCGCAAACTAAACGTGCACAGGGCAGACTTTATACTTTATATACTTTCAAAATAACATTAAAAGTGTAAAATAGACAATCTACAAGCTCAAAATGTGTCACATCATGACACGTTTTGAGCTTGTAGATCTGCCATTTCCACTATTTTTGAGGATGTTTGAAAGGATATGAACATTTTCCAACATGGAAATGATTATGATGATTACGCAAAACATAATTGTGATTAACTCAAATAACTTGTGATTAGGCAATTATGTGAAAATTGTGACAGACCTAAGGACATGACTGACATGGTGATTTTCTCAACACTGTTAGCTCCAGTATAACACTGTTAGATGTGCTTAAATATGGAAGGACCAAACGTAATAATCGTTTCAATAAAACGGTCAATAATCACTGTATGAATGATATTCTTTTCAGTCTGCTCTGATGCTCACACACACACACACACACACACACACACACAGTGTTTCTTGTTTGTTTGTTTATTTAATTCATAAGGCCAGAGTACTTGAAAAGGTAAGAAAATCGAAAAATCGCTGGCAGTGGGTGCACGCAGCAAGAAATATGTCTGGCAGTAAAAGTGTTAATGGACAGGTGCGTTGGAGGAGGCAGAATATGAGCAAGGCAAAAAAAGAGGAATCCTGCATGCTGTCTTCACTTACAGCCAAAAAAGGTTTATTAGATGTACAACGTTTCGGTCGCTTGGACCTTCATCATGTTGCACTAGGTATGTTGGCTGGGGTGATATATATTATGCCGGAGGGTGACGTATAGACCTAAATGACTGTTGTACGGGTTTGTACTGTATTGTGGACAAGGACCAGCTGCATACATACACAATACACTACAAGTGTATTGTATTGTGTATGTATGCAGCTGGTCCTTGTCTCCAAGACAAATTTCTCCCAAGGCAGACAAAATAAAGTAACCTTGAACCTTGAACATCTACAGTAATAAACCTTTTTTTTGGCTGTAAGTGAAGAAGACAGTGTGCGGTAGGGGTGTGCCGATATATCGTCCCGCGATATATCGCGATACGTTTTCGTGACGATATGTATCGTTTTGGATTTTTTTTTCAAAGGGTGACAACATGTTGTTTTTTTTCGGGTCAGGTGTCACACTATTGCCCTATTTGGATTAAAAACGGCTATTGTAGCTGAAAAGCTACAAGTTTGCATGTCTGAATAATGCAAAAACAGAATTATTTGTTTGCATTTGCTTTTTTTCTCCCCCATATATTTTCATAATAAAAAAGTGCGTATCGTATCGAAATCGTATCGAAGTTGTGAGCCCAATATCGTATTGTATCGTTTCGTGAAATGAGTGTATCGGCACACCCCTAGTGTGCGGGACTCCTCTTTTTGCCTTTCTCAGGAATAGTGACAGCACATTCCCCTACTACCACACTGGGTTCTCTACATCGGGTCTGGGTCTGTAACTCCCGAGAGTGTACAATGGGTTATCTATGGGACCCCAATCCACTGTAAAATAGAGTTAATGTTGGGTTCATTTGGTTCCACATTTGTACACTGCTCTCAGAGTTACAGTCCCGTTAAGGGTGCACTGCATTTGTACCTCTAGTGGTCTCTGGACCATATGTTGAGAAACAGTGCCCTACCACACACACACACACACACACACACACACACACGTGAAAACGCTGACTAAAACGTTACTCATGACTCATGATAAACACATTAACACGAGTCACGATAAACACAGTAACACACGAGCAGCACTGCAACATGAAGCCAGGTTAGTGAAACCAGCTCCACTTTAACCCATTGAGACCGGGAACGCATCTGTGTGTGTCATTTTAAGATTTATTTGGGCTATTCAAAAATAGCAGATCTACAAGCTCATAGCGCGGCACCGAGCTTGTAGATCTGCTATTTTTGAAAAATCTTGAAAGTTTGTGCAAATCTTTGAATATACATATTTTCTAAAGCGAACATTTTTAACTCAAATATTTGCTTCTGGGGGGAAACATATTTTGAGATGGGTAGAATCCCCCAGAAGCAAAGATTTGAGTTTAAAAAAAAGAAAAATAGCAGATCTACATGCTCATGAGCTTGTATATCTGCTATTTTTGAATAGCCAAAGCAATCTTAAAATGACACGGATGCGTTCCCGGTCTTAATGGCTTAAACTGTTTTGTCGCGTAAGATGAGCGAGTTGCATTGTGGGTGAAGTTGACAACAATGAGTAATAATAACACTCCAGCGCTTAAGACGGCCAACCCGTCACACCCTCTTCTCTCATGTTACGAGAGCTTTGTGTCGAGTCGACAGGAGAGGGGAAAAACAAAGACAAGCGAGAGAAAGAAAAAACTGAGAAAAATAAACAATGGCAGGATAAAATGAAGACACTAGAGACTGACTAATGACAGGATCTCCCAGTCAGTCAGTCAGTCGGTCTCTGCTCTCCCACTCACGCCGAGTACAGGAGCGCGGTTAAATAATGAATTGTCTCACATTTTATATAAGTCCTCTGTTCCACTTTCTGTTCAGAGTGACAAGCTAGTCTTTTGTCTGCACAGCTAGGCAGCTGTGTACACGCAGCAAAAATGTATCACTCTGTGTGTGTACACTGTACACACACACACACAGCTCCTAGCTACGACCAACAGAGAGCGAGAGAGAGAGAGAGAGAGAGAGAGAGAACACGTCAGATGACAAGCTATCAGACAAAGAGAGGAACATAGAGACGGAGTAGAAATTGAAAAGTCCCCCGAAACCATCCTTCTTCCTGCAGTCAGACAAAGACGTGCTCGACAGTGGAGACAGACAGACAGACAGACTGTGTGAGTCATGGAGGAAAGACACGTCACTGGGATGTTTAAAATGTGCTTCTCCGTCTCCCGAGTGAAGCTTATCTCAGTGGCCAAGATCTGGATTGACCAAGATATGTCTACTAGCATGCAGACGTTACTCTATATCTTAGTCACTACTTGTTTTCATGTTTTTTTGTTTCTTTTTCTCGACCACAGAGGTTAAGAATGCAATTTAGATTGGATGACATTTAGACATATGTTAGGTTCATTGTTTACCTGGCGGGCCATAGTTTCAAATGTACAGGCTTGTTAGTTAGATAGCGTGTCGTTTATAGACAGATGGTAGTTAGGTTCAAACTTCATTGTTTACCTGGGATATCTTAGTTTCTTTGAGGCACTACAATGTTCTCTCTGCACTCTACTTATGTGGCTATTTACCTTAAATCCTCTAATATTGACCAATCAATAAAAAAACGGGTCTCTATTAATGACCGGGGGCGTTGTTGAAACAAGCAATTAAAAGCCTCTCTTTTAATACAAGCCTCTTTTTGTACAATACAATAATAATACAAGACTTTTTTTTTTATAAAAATAGAAATATAGGCCTCTCTCTTATATATGCCTCCTTTCAATAAAAACCTGGTACCCACTATACAGTTGAAACAAATAAAAGCCTGGGTCACTATTAGAGGATTTACGGTACCTTGTTTACTGACTAGAGTTCATTCATGCTTAATGTTTATTCCGATCCTCGCACCTGTAAGTCGTCATTTAGAGCGTCTGCTAAATGCCTAAATAGTCATCTCTCATCTCATTCTCCCCTGAACGACACACTCATGTGATGTCAGACCATGTGTGTGTACGCGTTTGTTTACGACGTTCTGTGTGGGATAATGGCAGACCTGGGGTCAGTTACGTCTACACACCACCACCACTCCAGACTGTGTGCTGTCTGTCCAGACCACTGACTGACCTCCTATCTGGTACAAACGCCTCCGCAATAAGCGATAGAACAGGAGTTTCACTGAGATTACATCAGCCCCCACACACACACACACACACACACACACACACACACACACACACACACACACACACACACACACACACACACACACACACACACACACACACACACACACACACACACACACACACACACACACACACACACACACACACACACACACACACACACACACACACACACACACACACTAGTGGCTGCTGCTACTCGGCTCTACTTTTTGTTTTCATGTAACAACAGTGGTGGAAGAAGTACCCAGATATTTTCGATAAGTAAAAGTAGCAATATACCACAATATAAAAATACTCTGTTACAAGTAAAAGGCCTGTGTTGAAAATGTTACTTGAGTAGAAGTACAAAGGTGTTGGCATCAAAATATACTTAAAGTACCAAAAGTAAAAGGACTAATGTTTGAAAATAGCAGATCTACAAGCTCACAACGCGCCGCAATGCGACGCGTTGCGAGCTTGTAAATAGCCTATGTATAAAATAGGGCTAAAGTGGTTAATGTATGCTTTATAATATACTAATTTATACCTGCAAAGTAACTAGTAACTCAAGCTTTCAAATAATTGTAGTGGTGGAAGTGAAGTAGAAGTAAAAGTATTGCAAATTGGAAATACTCTACTAAAGTAAAAAGTAACTCAAAATTGTACTTAAGTACATGTACTTAAGTTACTTTCCACCACTGTGTAACAACAACAACAACATTGAGTCTAGTTCCGGCATGAATGGATAAAAACTGACCATTATAATGCTCTCTCTCTCTCTCTCTCTCTCTAGCCATTGTTTGCCACCATGCTACCTTGTTGAACCGGACTCCATTATTGTCGTCTCAAACAGACCAGTGTCCACACATTCATGCTGGGAAAGAGAACTGATCACAGATCAGTCTGATGACTTATTTGAGTGCTGTAACGGTACCTTTATGTACACATCTGAGTCTGCTATTCGTAACCAAATGTAGGCTGTGCTACTAAATTATATATGCTAATACAGTATATACATGCCATTACCATATATCACTTGCCTCTAGTCATAGAGTAGAGTGAGTGTCTTACTAGGTGTTGCATTGTGTCACGTGGCCAATGTCAATGTACCTCAAGACATAACAGCCATTACTGCAGGGGTCTTCAGCGTTTTTTTCAGGCCAAGGACCCCCTAGCTGAGAGGGGGATGAAGCAGGGACCCCCCACTACATATTGTATTCATGTTAATGTGTGTTTTCAGACACTTGAAACCTTCAATACTTTGTAAACTTGACCGTTGGCTCTGTACTTGGTCGGATCGTTTTTCCCTCTACACCAAACCTCTTTGCTGAAAATAGTAGATCTACAAGCTCACAACACCTCGCAGCGCGAGGCGTTGTAGATCGGCTATTTTCGGCAAATGTTCTCCTCAGAATAGGGACGATAGGGTTCAAGTGGTTAGTGTAAAATAAAAGTCCCTACCACACAAAGATTTGGTGGCCCCCCTGTAGTTACTCTGGAGGACCCCCTAGGGGGTAACACTGTGTGAAACAGTGAGGTTTAAGCTTCAGAAAACCTCTGCTGTGCCGTGGTGGTGTGGTGACAAAACCTTTCTTCTCCCGGTTAATTAGGAGTGAGCTGCTCCCATTCCCATGCCGTTTCTCTTTCCAAATCTAATGTAAACAACCCCACACACACTCCCACACACACTGCCCTTCCTATGAGCCACAGAGGAAGTGATTACGACCACAGGCACACTGAAACACAACAGGAGACACACACACAAACACACACACACACACACACACGTATTAAATACTTCTGAAGCAACATCAACATTTTAGGAGGCGATTTTATGATTGCCATTTTTTGCTATTCTTAACCCTAGCCTACAGCTGGAAATCGCCGATCTACGGTTTATAGATCTGATGCATTATTAAGTATAATAAAATCAGTCTTAACTCCAACCCCACCTTTAAACCTAACCTCTAAAATGCCTGACCCTAACCCCACCCTGAAGTTTGTCCTAATTGTAAACCTAACTCTCATTTTGACCATGAAAGACAACCACTTCTCTTGTGAGGACCAGGACAATTGTACTCTCTCTGTCTGTTTCTCAAATTCTACTATATACACCCGTGGGGACATTTGGCGATCACAAGGAAAGTAGTAAAAGTAGCAATACCACAATATAAAACTACTCTGTTACAAGTAAAAGGCCTGTGTTCAAAATGTTACTTGTGTAAAAGTACAAAAGTATTGGCATCAAAATATACTTAAAGTACCAAAAGTAAAAGTACTATTATGTTTGAAAATAGACGATCTACAAGCTCACAACGTGTCGCGATGAGACACGTTGTGAGCTTGTAGATCGGCTATTTTCAAATAGCCTAGGTATAAAATAGGGCTTAAGTAGTCAATAATATAATAATAATTTATATGTGCAAAGTAACTTGTAACTAAAGTTTTCAAATAATTGTAGTGGAGTAAAAGTACAATATTTGCCTCTGAGATGTAGTGGAGTAGAAGTAAAAGTGGAAATACTCCAGTAACGTAAAAAATACCTCAAAAGTATACTCAAGTACTATATTTGAGCTACTTTTGACCACTGACAAACACACACACACACACACACACACACACACACACACACACACACACACAGTTGCTAAATCTATCCAGGCTTCTCACAGATCAACATGTATAAATGAAAACCAAGCTAATTATGAGTTGATCTAATAGGATTAACTAACACTGACTGCAGCAGGACAGGGTTGATGGGAAGTGTTTGGACTTGATTCCGTGCTAATTAATCTCCCCCCACAACATTAATCTGAACACAGATGCATTCCCTCTCATTTAGGGGCTTTTGGGCACAGAGAGAGAGAGAGGCCGATATCGCCTTGTAATTAAATTCCTCGCAGCCCAACGCAGCGTGGCCTTGTATCCACAAAGAATGTGTGTTCAGTGGGAAATAAACAGGAAAATCTCTCCCAACTTTTGGGCCCACAAACTCTGGTCCACAACACAGGTTGATTATATAACCCCACAATACTATTTATTATGGTACAGTAGGCCGGACGGAAGACTATTATACACACATACACACACACACGTCACTTGTCTTACCCACAAGTCAGCTTATAGTTCTGCTATTTCTGGCCTGCGACACCGGCATAGAGAAAATCAGTTTTACCCATAAAAACAAATCATTTCTCTAGCAGAGATCAGGGAAATTGTATCAAATTCTAATATATTAGGGACATTTTTCATGTCAAGGACCCCCAAATGAATATGTACTTTGCTGCGGACCCCCATCTGAAAATATTGTGTGTCAGGGAACCCCCATACAAGATTTGTGTTTTTCAAATGTTTCAAAATCATTGGATTTTTAATAGCAGATATACAAGCTCACATGTCACAGTGAGATGTATGTGGGGTTTAAGTGGTAGAAATGTCGCTGGGGACCTTCTTGGACCCCTTTCGATGACCCCTGTGCTGTGGGGGGTCCCCGGACCCCACTTTGAGAAGCACTGGCCCATAGTAACTCAAGTGTCATTCACACACACACACACAGTATTGTTAAGCAGTTGTAAACAAAGCGGGCAGGCAGGCTATATCCACTAAGGGGAAACACAAGCGAGCTGACACAAATAATCACTGAAATTAGACAACAAAGAAATCTGTGACTGTCAAGCTTCCTCTTTCACCCTCGCCACAGACAGTCTCTCTCTCTCACACATACACAGTGGCCACAAAGATGAGCCACAAGCACGGGCTTCTTTATTCTAGAGACCCAGACGCCATTTATATGTCCTAAACAAAGCGTCAACCTGGCTGTTACAGATGTTATAGCGTTCAGAATGACTCCTATAAACATCTGGAGCAGGCAGTGGAAACCACAGAGCTACTTGAGAGACTCTCAGGCGACAGTGGTGGCACGTCACACCGACATGTGTGCACCTATCGAATTGCGTGCCTCTAGAGGTGGCTGCTTTGCCATGTCGGTTGTGTTTCGTGGTCATCGTCAGTGGTGGAAAAATGTACTCCCAATGTTTTACTTAAGTAAAAGTATCAATACCGTAATGTAGAAATACTCAGTTACAAGTGAAAGGAATTCTAAATGTACGAGTAAACGTACAAAAGTATTGGTATCAAAATGTACTTAAAGGACCAAAAGTACTCATTATGCAGAATGTCTAATTTCACACGTTTTCAAATGTATGAAATGTGTAATTTCAATGAATTGAGTAAGGACCCCAATGGAAACAAGCCATAGTGCTTTCGTGGGTTTAAAATCCTCATAACATACCTTGTATTGAACTGTACTTCCCTGTGCTTGTCTTTGCAAACTGTAAAGTATTCAATCAATCAATACCAAACTTTTGAAAATAGCAGATCTACAAGCTCACAACATGTGAGTAAGTAAGTAAAAGTATTGAAAATAGGAAATACTCCAGTAAAGTAAAAAACACCTCAAAATTGTACTTTAAGTACAGTACTTGAGAAATTAGTACATGCACTTAGTTACTTTACACCATTGGCCATCACCATAGCATCATATTGGGACATAATTCGACATTCTATTAAATACAAAAAATGAAGTCAGCCTTGTGTATGTTAACTTGGGAACCTAAAGCTGGAAAAGCCTAACATATGGAGTCACCGAATTCAACGTGTCACCGGCGTTGATGTAACACCAACACAACCTCTCCTATCCTCCCTCTCGGCACCGCCAAAAATAATCTACTTTATCCCGTTTCAAATGAATTAAAAAACGTTCGTGGAACAAAAAGCGAACATTGACAACAGACGCTCGCTTGTTTAAACAAGAGCCGACGTTCCGTGTCGAAGAAAACAAACCAAACAAAAACAAAACCATCGAGGCTCTTCTCCCGTGGCTTTCATATTCCTATTCAAGCTGGAAACGGTTCAACAAAGACAAACAGAACCAGACGAATGGTGTCTTACCTGTGAGAAACAACACGGGGAGCACATGATGCTGTTACTGTGGAAGAAATGTCGAGAAAACACACCGAAAGAGCAGCGTGTGTCCAACTAACTGCTGCTCTCTCTATCCAACCTCCTCCCTCCACTGTCTCTCTGTGTGTGTGTGTGTGTGTCTGTCTCTCTCTCTCAACTGTCTCTCTGTGTGTGTGTGTCTCTCTCTCTCTCTCTCTCTCTCTCTCTCTCTCTCTCTCTCTCTCTCTCTCTCTCTCTCCCTCTCCCTCTCTCTCTCTCTGTCTTTCCCTCTCTCTCCTACCACCTTCTTTCTCTATCTCTCTCTCTCTCTCTCTCTCTCTCTCTGTGTGTCTTTCCCTCTTTCTCTCCTACCACTCTCTCTCTGACTGTGTATATGTGTGTGTGTGTGTGTGTGTGTGTGTGTGTGTGTGTGTCTCTCTCTCTCTCTCTCTCTCTCTCTCTCTCTCTCTCTCTCTCTCTCTCTCTCTCTCTCTCTCTCTCCCCCTCTCTCCCCCCCCCTCTCTGTTACTCCCTCACTGTGTCATGATGACGTAGGCTACATAAAAATCCAGTCAAGCAGAATCCCCCCCTAGAAAATAAATATAGGTTATGTAGGGCTAGTGCTATATTATACAGAAATAACACTGTGGCCATGGAGGGAAATTATATTTGGAATGGCACAAAATAGTAGGCTATACCAAACTACTTTGTGAAAACACATGAAGACCTATTTTACGCGTTCCAAGACAAAATATACATGTGAAATACCTGACTGCAATTCCTTAACTTTACCTTAGTTATTACACATAGGCATTACTGGTGATTAGGCCTACTTATCCAAAATATATTACTATTATTTCATTATTTCTGTTGCTTTCACAACATATTCACAACTAGAGTGCTTAGAACGTAGAAGTTCTAAACAACGATGCACTGTGTGAGCCTAAAGTGTTACACTTAACACTTGAGTGTTAAGTGTCTTTGCTCCAGGACATTGTGACACTTTTAGACCAGGGCTGGGGTGTGAACCAATAGGGACCTTTTGTTTCCCCAGACGGCCTCAGTCTCTGGTCTGCCCACTCAGCTATGGGTTGGATGTGTGTATGTATGGATGTATGGATGGATGTGTGTACAGTGACATAATTCACTGATCTGACTGTTCTGTAGTGGTGGAAAAAGAACCCAATTTGTTTACTTAAGTAAAAGTATCAATACTGCAATTGTAGAAATACTCTGTTACAAGTCAAAGTCCGGAATTCAAAATGTACTTGAGTAAAAATATAAAAGCGTTGGCATCAATATGCAATAAAAGTACCAAAAGTAAAAGTACTCACTGTGCAGAATGTCCCATTTCAAGTTTTCAAGTGTATAAACATCTTTTGAAAATAACAGATCTACAAGCTCACAATACGTCGCATCGCAACGCATTGTGAGCATGTAGATCGTCTATTTTCAAGTGCTTAATGTATGTTTTGTAATAATACTCAAAATCTACAAAGTAAATAGTAACTAAAGTTTTCAAAAGATTGTAGTGGAGTAAAAGTACAATATTTGCCTCTGAGATGTAGTGGAGTAGAAGTAAAAGTATTGGACATTGGAAATACTAAGTAAAGTACAAATACCTCAAAATTGTACTCAAGTACAGTACTTAAGTAAATGTTACTTTACACCACCGCTGTTCTGTACATTATGTTTCTCATCCAACCCTCCATACTTCACACAAGCACTGAAGTAGCCTCCAACATGCAGCACGTCATGCTAGTGTTTCAGATGAGAGAAGACTTGCTTCAGCCAACAGTAAGACACGGCAGCCATGAAATGTAATGTCATAATACTCAGTGGTGGAAAGTAAGCAGTGTTCTTAATTAAAAATTTGAGGTTTTACTTTGACTTTACCTGAGTATGTCCATTTTACAATGCTTATACTCCGCTACATCTCAGAGGCAAATATTACTACGTGTTAGACTTAACACTCAACAATCATTCGAAAACTCCAGTTAAAACCATATTTGTGTGTGTGTGTGTGTGTGTGTGTGTGTGTGTGTGTGTGTGTGTGTGTGTGTGTATGTATATATATATATATATATATATATATATATATATATATATATATATATATATATATATATATAAATGTAATGTGTAGTCAAATGTAAATCAACTTTAATTGAATGAATTGTCTATATTTTCTTACGATATTTGTCCAGTAGCAGAAAATAAAACTGAACTGAAGTTTGTAGATTTAGATTGTTATTACCAAACATACGTTTCACTTGCAATCCTCCAAAAATCTCAAACTTAGTTTAAGTGAATGAAGAAAGTGTTCCATATATGGAATATCTTGTGACAGTGTGTGTGTGTGGTTACAATAGGCTTCCAGTGGAAAAGGCTTTCACATCAGTTTGAGCTGATAAGGAACTGTACTGCTCTCTCACTGCCAGTCGGGTCATGTGACAGTCTCACACACACACACACACACACACACACACACACACACACACGTACGTTTGAATTACTATACTTGTGAGGACATCAACATTTTAGGACAGCTATTTCATGAATGCCTTTCTTATTTTGGGCATTTCACCGTAAGCCTAAAGCCGCAAAATAGCAGATCTACAAGCTAAAAAAATACCTCAAAGTTGTACTTAAGTACAGTACTTGAGTACATGTACTTAGTTACTTTACACCACTGGTCAGCATGCAAAGCGTGATTCTGCCCTGGACCTCATAACCCTGAGGCTGACCTCAGAACCTGTGGTGGGAATGTAACTAAGCACATTTACTCAAGTACTATAATCGAGTAGAAATTGAGAGGGACTTTTACTTTACTTGAGTATTTAAACATTCCCATTCTTTATACAGACGCTCGACATCTTCAGAGGCAAATCATAAAATTGCTGAATGTTGGTTCAATTTGGTGGTTATTATTGTGACTTAAGACAGCCTCTTGTTACAGTTTAATGGTCTGAATAGTGTCATTAATAGCGGATCACAATATTCTGAATTACAGTGCAGTACATTTATGGACAATGAACTGAAGCATTGGAGCAAACTTTATTGGGAATATCAGCTTTTACCATAGATGGATAAACAATAATGTTTTCCCCCCAAGAAAATAACCAGGCTCAGGTGAGATAGTTAAGTCAAAATGATGTTACCTGACTTCACTGCCCACAGCAACCCAATATTCAATTATAATAATGTTATCAATTGAGAGAGGGAAATGCAAAAACATAGGAAAATCTAGTTGGGTGGGAAAGGGTGTGGTGGGTCTAGTTACGCTATAGGCAACTCCCCATAATACTGTAGTCACATGGGGAGATGCGTCATAATTAGGACAATGAAGACTCAAAACTATGTTTTCTGGCTCCGTACAAAACTTAATTCCAAACAATATTTTGATCCACTCAAGTCAAAAAGCGACAATATATGTACAGTCAATAAACAGGGAATATACAGTATAATGAGGAAAATACAGTCTGTTGATAGTGAAACAAAGACATGTGAAATTAACCACTTAAACCCCAGCATCCGTATTGTGGGGAAAGCTTTCACTGAAAATAGTTGATCGACAAGATCATAACGTGACGGACCGCGATCGGCTATTTTCAGTGAAAGCTTTCCCCACAATAATAGATAACAGAAAATACACTAGTACATAGCCCTGAGGGACTCCGCTCAACCATATGGTTGAGCAGAGTCCCTTAAGGGGGTTAAACTAAGCAGGCCACTGTCACACTACAGTAGCGTACATCCAATGGTGCCAGGGACGTCAGGTCTCATGAATCCAAGAATATTTATTTCCACTACAAATACCACACATATTCATAAATTCATCCAGTTGTGAACATTGTAATAACGTTCGCCTTCGCCAATGCCATCATCACTCTCAAACTCATCATAAGAATCATAAGAACTACCATCAGCATCACCACCAGCATCACTATCAACCTCCTCCTTTTCGTCATCTTCATCATCATCATCAGCTGCAGATGGGAAGTCATCCCTCAGCCTGAAAGACACGCAGTGGAGATTGTAGCAAGCATTGTGGCACGGTCCCACGGTTTCCCACGAGTCTGTCTCTTCACAGTAGCGCACAATGTTCTTGAGAAACCTGCACGAAGAGAGACCAATTATAGCCATGAGAGAAATATTTGCTGTGGACAAGTCCCAATTATTACATAATCGCAGTTATTTGAGATACTCGTAATTATTTTGCATTATCGCCATAATCGTCACCATGTTGAAAAATCTTCATACATTTTCAAACATAATTTTTTAAAGTATAAAATGATTGTCATTTCTATGTACTGTATATTTAAGTTATTTGTCATATCCATCCTGTGCAAGTGTTCAATGTCAAAAAGAAAATTCAGTTGTTAATCGCAGTTATTTGTATGACAATTAATCATCAAATGGCATGATGATGTTGACAGACCTCCAGCAGTGTCTTACTTGTGGTATCCTTGCCTCCCTCCTAGCACGCAGATCTTTCCATCCACCACCACCACGCCAGGGTCACTGCGTGGCTCTTCCATAGGGGCACACGCGCTCCACTGGTCGGTCTTGGGGTGGTAGCACTCCATCGTGTTTTCTGTCTCGCCCTTGATATTTGTACCACCTATTTGATCGACAAGAAGGAACATAGGATAGAGACTGTCAGTGGGCTCTATTAGGTTTATCAAACTACAGTGAAGTTGAAGTGAGTCCATTATGGAACTAAGAGCAGTGGTCGAAAGTAACTAAACACATTTACCCAAGTACTGTGCTTAAAGTACAATGTTGAGGTGCTTTTATATAATAATAATATTTCTTAAATGTTTAAATAGGCTACTTTTTATTTCTACTCCACTACATCTCTGGGGCAAATGTTTTACTTTACTCCAACCCAATTAGTTACTTTGCAGAATTAGATTCATACAAAACAAACACTAACTGATAAATTGTGTAATATTGTAGGTTAATAGTCATTTATATTTACCATTAATGTGAGTATTCTTATGTTTAGTACTGCAAGAATATGCTTATGCCAATATTTTTGGACTTTTACTCAAATAAAAGTTTGTAACAGCGTATTTCTACAATCTGGTATTGCTACTTTTACTCAAGTAAAAGCGCTGAGTACTTCTTCCACCACAGACTAAGAACAGGTATGATACCTATAAGGTAGATCTTTCCATTCAGAGTGCAGACAGCTGGGTTATCACGGGGAATCTGCATAGGTGTGACTTCTGTCCATACAGATGTTTCAGGGTTGTACTTGGCCACCTGGGCTGGATTTGGGTTACGAGAACTTGGAAGGCCACCTAGGGCCCGGGAGGAAGGAAGGAAGGAAGGGCGCGCGCGCGCACGCGCACACACACACACACACACACACACACACACACACACACACACACACACACACACACACACACACACACACACACACACACACACACACACACACACACACACACACACGTCAATAGGAGAAGGATAACACATAATACCAAAGGCTTTGGACATTTTCAGTTAACTCTTTGACTGCCAGAAATAAAACATTGTTTGCTAAACCACTGCAAGCGATTTTCGAGTGTTTTCACTAACCTCATAACCTCAAAAATCATAGAATATTTATCAGTACGATCGATCCCCCGATCCCTTTAAAAGACGTATCCGAGTCTCGTAGAATCGGGGAGAAAAAAGTGCGCCATCGCGATCATCCTTTCCATAGTTATTAGCAGTTGAATGTAGAGAAAAGGCAATTTTTCCAAATCCATGAACGTTTTCACTGCCAGACTTATTTCTAGTTGCGTGCATCCACTGCCAGCGATTTTCTTACCTTTTGTAGTCACAGAATATTTATCTTTAGTATGATCGATCCCCTGATTGGTAATCACAAGGGCTTTCACTGTGCTTCCGCGAAAAGAAAAGAAAAATTCAATCCGACTTGCGGCTCACTTGCTACAGGCCGTTGAAAATAGCATGTCTTGCCAAAAATGCAGGGGAAAAAAAGTTACTCAAGACACATTCATTTCCCCATAGACGCTAACCAGGAAGTAGATGGAGCATTACATCTTGTGGTCACATGATCTCCTAGATCTCTCTGTGTCTGAGCCTGAAATGGTGGCTCATAGGTTGCGGAACAGCGCCATCTAGTGGAAACACCCAAAGTCATCAATCATAGTCGTCCTTCGCAGTGAATGAGTTAATGAGAGCCCGGTGGACCAGCTCATGATCAAAATATATTTCTGAATGACTGAGACCTTTGTAGAGTAATTTCTTCTGGAAAATAAAAGAACACATATCACACATTGTTTTCTGCTGTGTTGCTTTTCGATGTGTGTTTAAGTTTTTTGAGCGATCTAAAGAGCTCAAAGTATGCAATACTGCAGAGCCAGAAACCAGTGTTGCCATGTCCTCTTATTATAAGCGAATTTGGCCTTATTTTTCTGTGAAGTGGCTTGTAAATATTGGTAGTTGCGGGTTGCAGTTTTTTGGGCTTTTTTTCTGAAGTGTAGTTGATTATTTGGGCTTGCGTAACAATTTAAAACGTATTCTAACCAGTGGTTCTCAATCATCTTTATGTCATGGTATTTGTATTTGTCCCTAACCCCCATTTGAAGATGTTTTGTGCCAGGGAGCCCCGTACCAGATTTGTAAAAAAAGTATTCTTTTTTGAAAATAGCAGATCTACAAGCTCACAACGCATTACATTGCGACGCGTTGTGAGCTTGTAGATCGTCTATTTTCAATGTATACAGTATAAAGGTTTAAAGTGCTCATAAGGTCTTCAACAGGGGTCTGCGAAATTGTTGATTGATTAGACAATTAAAAAAAATATATAAAAAATATATATGTTTTTCTTGTTTTTTTATTTTTACAAAAAAATCCATTTGTCTTCAAATATTTTAAAAATATTTTCCACAATTATGTTTAAAATAAATCATGATTCTGTCCATTTTGAATAGCATGCATACATGATTATTGTGCAATTGACAGATTGTTGTTGTTCTCAGTTAATAAGGTATGTTTATAAATGGCAGTACGTCCACCCTACTCACTGTACCTTGAGCATGTGTAAAATAAAAGCATGAATATATTAATCTGTCTATTGTTTTTAATAGCTTAGGATTGAATGCACAATAACATGGCATGTTTATACATATGAAACTACTTTATACATAATTATACAATATATGTTGTCGCAGAAATAGTGTTTGCTCACAAGCTGGTCCAGCCGGCTGCCATAGACTTCAATGTATTTCACTAAACATCCGGTTCCGATGTGAACAAATTGTGGCAGAGGTTCTGCTCTGGCATCCAGGGAGTGTGCGTGCACAGTTTCACTTCGATTGGGCCAACAATGCCAGAAATTAACTTTTCACAGATGGACGGACGGACGGGGTGCAAAACATAGTCTCGGCCACGTCTTCGGCCTGGTGGAGAAAATAACCACTTAAGCCCTATATACGTAGTCGTACAGCAAATAGCATGGGGGTGTATCAAAAGCAGAGGCATGGAATCCCCCCCCCCCCAGCAAATTGAACCCTGATTACTCTTCAGCAGACTGAAACGGTTGACGTGCACACCTGTTCCATACCAATAAAATAGAGCAGTCCATCTAGTGCGACCACAGAAGGCTGTTTGGAATCACAATAGGCTGCCACCCCGACACACTTGATGAGCTGCCAGGTGTTGGTGCTGGGGTTGTAGCGATCCATGGAGTTCTTCCCCCGGCCACCCACTGCATACACATAGCCGTCCAGCATCACCAGACCTATGTGTAAAAATAAATAAACCTGATCATTACAACTGATGACCATGGCCATGTGCAATATGCAGCCTCTCCTTGGGTAAACCAAGGCAAGGGAACTCTTTTAGAGGTTATTCAAAAACAAAGTCATATTAAATTCTACTTGAATTGAACTGCTGCAGTTCAAACCACGCATCAGAATGGGGGAAAGGGTGTTTAAAATTACTTTGAACGTGGCATGGTTGGTGATGCCAAATGGGCTGGTCTGAGTATTTCAGAAACTGCTGATCTACTGACATGTTCACGTGTAGCACTGCCACATAATGTCTATTTATTTTAAAATGTCATTTAAAAGTGAATGACCCAAAGTAGTCCTTAAAACCATCCTTATGTGTAAGGTCCTATTCTCTTTGAAATTGATAAATCGGTTTTGGTTTTGTTTATGTTTTGGGGGGCTTAGAAGTCAATGTCAATGTCAATAGATTGATTGAGTGAGTGACGGGCCGTGACGCGTCCGCGGATAAAGGACACGGAAGTTGCCGGCCCACAGGGGGTAACAACATTCGGTGGAATATAGCCAAAGCCACCAATACTCACGCTTAAAGGAGTGCGCCCGGCCGGGACCGACATCTACTCCGGTGAGACTGTTTAGTTTCTTTTCGTATCCAGCGAGGCGTATCGTCTGTTTGTCCGTTGGAGAGACAGTGGACTTTACGTTTGGATTAACTTTTTACTTTACGTTTGTGAGCATCAGGGAGACGCAAGGATGGTACGGACGGTGTATTACTGCGTGCGTGCGTGCGACACGGACGTTGCGTTTGGACATCACATGGATTTATGGTTAGAACCTCCATGAACTGCGTGGATCTAACATTTAACAACTGTCATTATTACATGTTATTCAGTCAGATAAATAGCATCTTCTAAGCTTTATTCTGTGGTTGTGTCTGTTTATTGTGAAAGTCATTAATTACATGCTACTTTTATGAAACATAATCTATTTTATCTTAAGGTCTTCCTTAAAGTTGTACAATGCAGATTCACAAATAACGATTTTTAGCAACCTCTGCTGGTCACTACCGTCACTGCATACAATTTCCGTAGTCCTCGATTACCCAGAATTCCATTTGTTTTCACCGGAAGCCGGAAGCGTTTCAAAAAGCGTTCTTTTAATTGTTTTATACTATCTGCGGATCGTTTCTCTTAGCCAGTGGAGCATTAGTTACCTGAGCTGTGCTTTCTTTTTCTGTTCTTTTTCGATCTTCCAATCCTACATACTCTTAAAATCAGCGTGAGGTTCCTTTTTGTTATTAGCGCGGTAGTTCCTGGCCAAACAGGAAACCGTTGCGGTAGTTCCTGGCCAAACAGGAAAACAGTGCATTTCCGCCTCCGTTTTCCGGCCAGATGACGTCATTTTCCCGGGAAAGTCCCCCCCGACACCATTCAATACAAAATATATAAATAAAAGGCTTCCGGGGGTGAAATTCATGGAGTGGGTGTTGTGAAACTTTTGCCACTCACAAAAGATATACAATTTAACTTTAGTTTTTGTTTTAAAGTTACCTAGTATTACTTTAAGATAAAATAGATTATCATTAACGACCCGTGATTGTTAAGTAATTGTTGATAGCAATATCTGATCGTTACACGCGCACAACAAAAATTCATTGAGTTGCAAATGTGATTAGGTTGATTAGAAATTTGCATTCAGGAGCAGAACCCGACTAACTTTTGTTGAATTGAAAAGGTTACACACAGTATATGACTTTTGCCGATCTTACTGAAGCGAGTGCGTGTTTCATTCATGGGAGCCGTCTTCAACCATGAGTTACGGGTAACGTCATAGCGCCAAATCTCCCAACTGTGTGCTGCAAGAGATGAAACCCCTCCGGCCAAATACACAGTAGAGCCTATAGTGGGAGAAGGGCAGAATTAAGACGAGTTATGCATTGATGATGCATAGACAACTTGAATGCTTAGATCTATGTTATTGTGATGGTTCACTTGTCACTGTTGAACAAGCCCTGACCTGTGAACCTGACAATAGGGTGAATTTCTTTTGCACCTCCAAGGGAAAGACCACTTGGTAGAGGTTTGGGTTGTGTAGTTACCTTTATGATGTAACTCCAAAGGTGGACAAGAAATGAAAAATAATTGCGCCATTGATTACAAATTGATAATTAAAAATATGCTCCTCATTGACTTACATTGTACGGTGAAACAGCGCTCAAAGTCACTCTTTTAGCACGTAAATGAACACAATCAAAGCTGATTCAGACAATATAGAACATTACCAAACCCAGTAGTTAGTTTTTTTTAATAAAAATGTCAACTTCCTGTTCATTTTACTATTTGGAGATCCGGATCAACGGATCCAGTCCTGGTTTTCTTCTTAATAAAAATTGCTAAATCAACACGATGTTAATGTCTAATCTCATGTACACAGTACACGCCTGCTGCCACTATGGACCTACCGAAGTGTCACCACCTCGCATGTCTAAAATGTACATACATTACTGTACCTGCTGGTTTATGCTATGTAATGTGCATATATTTGGAGATATCTTTGATTTTCTTCTTTCAGAAAACAACAAAATCGATGGAGGTCGCACAAAAAAAAGTCTCACTTCTTTACACCTATAAACCTGTGATGTGACAATAAAGTTCATTCTGATCAAGCGAAGACAGGTCCAGTGTACTGTGACATAAGCTGTCAGGTGGGCTATATTCTGCCTAAATTGTAAATTAACTTGCATCCAAATGAATTTGCAGTGCAAAATTGCTACAGATCAATTCAGAGGCAAAACAGTAGGATCCATTACAGGCAATGGTGGGCAATAACTAAGTACATTTACTTGAGTACTGTACTTGAGTACATTTGTAAACATTTTAATCTAATTTATTTAGCTCATTACTTACACTCTGCTACACTTCAAATAGAAATATTGTACTTTTGACTCGACTACATTTCTAGGAAGGGACTCTTGGGACTCCAAATTACAAAAATACATACATTTTAAATTTAATGAAAATAGCCAATCTAGAATCCCAATTCATCTCAGTGAGCTTTTGATCTGCTATTTTCACTATATAAAACAACTTTAATATATAAATAACCAATTAATGTCAAATTTAAAAAAAATATATACTTTCAAACTATTTTTTAAATAGTGGAAATAGCTGATCTACAAGCTCTCAAAGCGTCGCATAGATCTGCCATTTCCACTATTTTTGGAAACTGTATGAACATGTTTCAACATGGAAACGATTATGATGATTATGCAAAAAAGCTAAATTGTGGTTATCTCAAATAATTGCTATTAGGCGATTATGTAATAATTGTAACAGGCTGTCTCCTCACCTGACATCACCACAGAATTAATCTGGGACGTGTGCACGTACAAGGGCAGAAGTCCCTGAGTCTTCCACTGGTTGGTGAGGAGATCAAAGCTCTTCATCTTGTTAACGTAGTTATTACGACAACATCGTCCTCCCATCGTCACGATCACTTCAACAAGCGGGGGAGAGGGAACGGGTGGGTTAGACAAAGCAGATTTAAGAGTTCAAGGAGAAACCAAATCAGGGTTCTTACACACATTTACCAATACATTTTCTAAACTTTTCCAAAAGAATTTTATCCCATTCCCAGGCCTGTAGCAATCATACGGTGCAATGATGAGGCTCTTACTCCTGTGTGCTATCAATGCACCCAGACAGACTCCAGCGAGGGTGTCATGTGACAAAAAGAACAGATCTACAAGCAAACAGCGTGTCATGGTGCAACGTGTTGTTGTAGATCTATCTAAATTCCAGGAATTTCATGACTGTGGGAACCCTGAACCAAATGTATTTAAACACTTGAACCCCCCAGCATCCATATTCTGAGGGGAACATCAGCCAAAAATAGCAGATCTGATCTACAAGCTTCTCATCTTTTTAACCACCAAGATTGTCAACTATTTTCAAAATAGCCAGAGCTTGTAGATCTACAAGCTCACTAAACGTCACATCGCAACATGTTATGAGTTTGTAGATTTGATATTTTTGTGTATTAGCAGCAAGACAAAGGGCTGAAGTGGTTATTAATAAAGGGAATAGAACATAAACACAGCACCAGGCTGAGTCGTCAGGTGAAATGTTCTGGTAGCCCAAATTGGCAGTCACTGAATGAATGCAGCAAAAACATACATTTTGACTTACAAAAGCACAAAAATCTAAATCAAAGCTTGAATTGTAAAATCAAAATAATGAAATCACGATGCAATATATTTTTTAGCAAACTAAACCCATATTTTTATAGCAAGGTATGTTTCTGTACAGACAGAAAAAAACGTGATGCATTTTTTTCATTTTGCACCAGCATCATTTGCAACATGCATGCAGTGATGGGAGAAGAACTCAAATTTCAAAAGGTCCCATTTCAAAAGTTTTCAAATGACAATTTCAAAATAGCAGATCCACAACGCGTTGCTTTGCGACACGTTTTGAGCTTGTAGATATGCTATTTTCATATTGCCAAAGTATATAGGTCTGAAGTGGTTTTGTAATAATGAACAGGTAACTAGTAACTAAAGAGTTCAAAGAATTGTAGTTGAGTAAAAAGTACAATATTTGCCTCTGAGATGTAGTAGAAATAAAAGTATTGGATGTTGGAAAAACTCAAGTAAAGTAAAAAACATGTCAAAATTGTACTCAAGTACCGTACTTAGTTACTTTCCACCACTATATGTATGCATGTGTGAGGCAGGGTACCTGTGGTCCTGCCAGGGCGTGTCGTACCGCAGGGCTTGGCCTGGTTCTTTCCCCGGTTCTTTCCCCGTTTTTTCCCCCGGTTCTTCCTCCGGGTCTTGGCTCGGTTCTTGGCCTCAGAGATGAACGTCTGGCAGCCCTCGTATTCCTTCAGCACTTCCAGGGACTCATTCACAGTGTAGAGGTAGGACGGGCTGATGAGAGGCAGACGGATCTGTTCTAGCACCTTACAGAGCACATAGAACCCTAGTTATTTACTAGTCCAACTGGATATTATTGGGTGAACAACATAGTACCAGCAAGTACCATATATACAGGTAGATCATGTCAAGCATGTTTTGGACAGCGTGCTCTGCTGTTCTGGCAACTAGTAATAATAAATAATACATTCGATTTAAAACGTCTCCAAATCTGATCTCCCATCGTTGTCTCTAATAGACAGCACTCAGTTTGGTCTACAGGGGCCTTTATAAGAGATAACTGACCTTTTCAAAGCTCTGTCTACGGGTAGGATCCTTGTCTAACCATAACATGGCAGCCTCAAACGCCATGTCCTCCTTGGGCACGTTGAGATGGTCACTGGCGAGAATCTTTGTCAGTCTTTCCATCGAGAGAGAGAGGAACTCTTCCTAGGGATAGAAATAAAATACAGTAGATTAGCTCACCGTTTCAGTTCTCAAGATTCAAAAACAGCTTGAGAGATTGCCTATTTTGTCTATTCATCGGACGAGAAGTATAGGGCTTAAGTGGTTAATATGTTTGAAAAACACAAGAGTATGTCTGTGCACGTGTGTGCGTGTGGGGCATTAGCTGATAGTTTAACTTCCCTCACTTCATACTCCTCTGAAGTGCTCATTGGTGATAGATGGTTTGTTCAGTGAAATGGACTTGTGACTGTAGCTTATTAATATTATATTAACTATAATATTATATAATCACTGACCAATGACTGAAAGTTTCAACCCAGGTCTGGGTGGTTAAAAGGTTGAGCAATGGCAATAAAACAAAGTTATAGGAGATAGAGCCAACAACAGACAAACAGACAAACAAACTTAAGATCGCTCAATCACTGACATGCTGGTAGACGACACTGAAGTGTTCTAAGACGTAATCCATGCTGTGTTTCGCCAACATTTTAAAGGAGTGCGTGTCAGCGAAGCAGTAAATCCCCACACAGTTGTTTGTGTCCATGTGACGATCCATGTAGTCACAGCAGGCCTCTCGAACAGCCGTGATGTCCCACAAGTTTGATGCTGTCAGCAGGGCCTAGACCAAATTAACAAAAATGTGTATTAAGCACCGAGGTTATGTGGGACAAAAACGGAGACAATGAATCATTAAAGGTTTAATGATGATAATTACCTGCACATTTGCCCCGGAGATGGACACCTTTGATGTGTAGGCGTAGCTCACCAACAAACCAATGGTCTGAGGTTCCACTCCGCTGATGGTCACCCTTTCCTGTGTGGTTTCCTTCATGCCAGATGTAAACATGGCCTGTGCAGAATGAAAGGTGAATGGTTGGCTTGGAGTGTTCATAGTTATACCTTTAAAGGACCCCCAGTTTGATATCCATTAGGCCATGAACCAACAATTTGATACTTTCGTCTTTAATGAATCTCTGGGACCCCAATATAAACGATAAAATATTGTGTTATTTTAACTCAGAGACTGTGCAAATGGAACCAAATGGACCAGTAATGGGACCATTTGGTTCCATTTATACAGTCTCTGAGTCACAGACCTGCAGCTCATCAAGGACACCTGTGGGGTCTCCGAACCCAACATTGAGAACCACTTATTTCTTATTTATATTGTGTCAACAATTAAATGATCTTCTGTTCACATGAAAGCCAAAGGCAGAATTTAATGTCATTCCCTTAACAACAGCAGCAGGTCAATAAATGTTGTGTGTATTTACCTCAAAGTAAGGGCTGAAGGAGGCCAGTACGTAACGATGGCAGGGGAACTCCTGTCCCTCACAGCACAGGATCAAGTCACACAAGGCACTGTTGAGGCGCAGCCTGTTCATGCCCTCTAACACCTTTTTGGCATGGCTGGGTTCCTCAAACATCTCAGCATCCAGTGAGGGTAGTAGAGGTGCACTGGTGCCATCCTCCTGAAGTGCAACGGCAACATACAGAGGGAGATTTATATGATCAGACAAATATACCGTACATGTTGCTGATTTTGTGATGGTGGCTTTGAAACTGTGCTTGTGAAATGTCATATTTTCCCTTGTGTATTAGTCCATCAATAGTCTCGTGTGTAGCCAGACAACTATACTACAATCTCTGAATGCTATATAGAGTCTGGAACTACACCTCCCGAAATCCGAGAGAGGCACTTCACATTTGAAAATTGTGGGGGGCAACATTCTGGCCACGCGAGACTAGTCCCTCAATGACAGTTTAAGGTAAGTTCACAGATTTTGCACCCAAATCCTGTTTTAATGAAGTCAAGGACATAATATATTGTATTTTTTTTATACGTTTTCACAGAGGTGAATGTTAGTACTTCCTGGACTTCAATGGACTACAGTATGGCACCAAAGATCACAAGGGGTGGCACAAGGCCAATAACTTGCCTTTTCATCCACTTTCAACATGGCATCTCTATTTTGGGCATGTCATTATATTGTCAAAAATTGTAAAAAAAAAAAAAAAAAACTGTAGTGGATTCAACGTTTTTTCAAGAATTTTCAAAAAAAGTTTTAAAATAGTGAAACAAACTCACATGGTCAGTGTCCAGTCTGATTATCTTGGCAGCCTGTGGTGACTCACTCCTGCACGCAGCAGCCAGGATGTTGTCAGCCATGGCTGAGGTGGGCTGAGGTGTGGTGGAGTGGGCAAGTCTGCAGAGACAACACACAACATTACTGTTACATCTGGTTACACCACTGTTTCCCAAACAGTGGGTCGGGACCCATCTTTGGGTCACGGAGATATTTTTATGGGTCACGAGGAAATATCTCCTTTTTTTCCCCGTTTTAAGAAGTAGTGAAAATGGCATTTGGATTTTGGGGACTTAAAAACCAAACAACAGGATTGAGATCACTTATATATAATTATTATTATTATTTATTATATAATTATCTCAGGAAACATTGTGCCAATAAAAATATATAAGTTTGATTCATGAAATAATATATTTAACACCCAAGATACAAATCTCTTCCACACGGATATTGATTAAAAATGTTGAACTCTTGGTCTGTTGAATACAGTGATGTAATTAAATGCAGTCTGAGATTAGAGAAATGAGGTTGTACTGTGGTCAGATGTGATTACTGATTAAGGTATGAAGTTACTCTCGTCACGTTTAAAATGCAAAGAAACAGCTTCTTGACTTGTTAGCTCATGTTATTATGTGATATACTGAAACTTTATTTTATCAGTGGAGATTTGTTCTGCTTATCAAGTATTTTTCAGTAATGTCCTACTAAGGCCTGTCGACAGGGGGGATTAAGGATACAGTTGTACCCCCCAGGGAGGGTCCCCGTGGATGGTTTGGTGCGCAACCTTTCCAACGATCGTGTGGGGTGCAATAGGTGCATGCTCACGTGTTAATTTACTTGATATAACTAAATCTCCCAACGGGGATATAATTAACCGGGTGCTGTACTGG